>NC_041349.1:23746425-23866425 GCF_004354835.1 Perca flavescens
CAACATACTATGGCTATATTTCGACATACTATACTATGGGTTTTATATCACTATTTTCGACATACTATACTATGGCTTTATCATGAATTGTTTCAACATGCTATACTATGGCTTATTTCAACATACTATACTATGGCTTTTTCAAGAATTGTTTCGACATGCTATACTATGGCTTATTTCAACATACTATACTATGGCTTTTTCATGAATTGTTTAGACATACTATGGCGTTTTTATCACTTTTTCGACATACTATAATATGGCTTTTTTCGACATACTATACTATGGTGTTTTTATCACTTTTTTGGACATACTATACTATGGCTTTTTTGGACATACTATACTATGGCTTTTTTATCCCTTTTTCGACATACTATAATATGGCTTTTTTGGACATGTTATACTATGCCGTTTTTATCAATTTTTTTCGACATTGTATACTATGGCTTTTTTGGACATGCTATACTATGGCTTTTTTCAACATGCTATACTATGGTTTATTTCAACATACTATACTATGGCGATTTTATCCCTTTTTAAAACATGCTATACTATGTCTTTTTCATCATTTTTTCAACATACTATACTATGGCATTTTTATCACTTTTTCGACATACTATAATATGGCTTTTTTCGACATGCTATAATATGGCATTTTTATCACTTTTTTTTTCGACATACTATACTATGTCTTTTTCATAATTTTTTTGACATACTATACTATGGCTTTTTTATCCCTTTTTCGACATACTATATAATGGCTTTTTTCAACATACTATACTATGGCGATTTTATCCCTTTTTCATCATTTTTTCGACATACTATACTATGGCTTCTTTCGACATACTATACTATGAATTTTTCGACATGCTATACTATGGCTTTTTTATCCCTTTTTTCGACATGCTATACTAAGGCTTTTTTTTTCCTTTTCGACATACTATACTATGGCTTTTTTATCCCTTTTTCAACATACTATACTATGGCTTATTTCAACATACTATACTATGGCTTCTTCATGAATTTTTTTGACATGCTATACTATGGCGTTCTTGATCACTTTTTACGACATACTATACTATGGCTATATTTCGACATGCTATATGCTTTTTTATCCCTTTTTCGACTATGGCATTTTTTTTAACATACTATAATATGGCTTTTATATCACTATTTTCGACATACTATACTATGGCTTTTTCATGAATTGTTTCAACATGCTATACTATGGCTTATTTCAACATACTATACTATGGCTTTTTCATGAATTGTTTCGACATGCTATACTATGGCTTATTTCAACATACTATACTATGGCTCTTTCATGAATTGTTTAGACATACTATACTATGGCGTTTTTATCACTTTTTTGGACATACTATACTATGGCTTTTTTGGACATACTATACTATGGCTTTTTTGGACATACTATACTATGGCTTTTTTATCCCTTTTTCGACATACTATAATATGGCTTTTTTGGACATGTTATACTATGCCGTTTTTATCAATTTTTTTCGACATTGTATACTATGGCTTTTTTGGACATGCTATACTATGGCTTTTTTCGACATGCTATACTATGGTTTATTTCAACATACTATACTATGGCGATTTTATCCCTTTTTAAAACATGCTATACTATGTCTTTTTCATCATTTTTTCAACATACTATACTATGGCATTTTTATCACTTTTTCGACATACTATAATATGGCTTTTTTCGACATGCTATAATATGGCATTTTTATCACTTTTTTTTCGACATACTATACTATGGCTTTTTTCGACATACTATACTATGGCTTTTTTATCCCTTTTTCGACATACTATATAATGGCTTTTTTCAACATACTATACTATGGCGATTTTATCCCTTTTTCATCATTTTTTCGACATACTATACTATGGCTTCTTTCGACATACTATACTATGAATTTTTTCGACATGCTATACTATGGCTTTTTTATCCCTTTTTTCGACATGCTATACTAAGGCTTTTTTTTTTTTTTCGACATACTATACTATGGCTTTTTTATCCCTTTTTCAACATACTATACTATGGCTTATTTCAACATACTATACTATGGCTTCTTCATGAATTTTTTTGACATGCTATACTATGGCGTTCTTGATCACTTTTTACGACATACTATACTATGGCTATATTTCGACATGCTATATGCTTTTTTATCCCTTTTTCGACTATGGCTTTTTTTTAACATACTATAATATGGCTTTTATATCACTATTTTCGACATACTATACTATGGCTTTTTCATGAATTGTTTCAACATGCTATACTATGGCTTATTTCAACATACTATACTATGGCTTTTTCATGAATTGTTTCGACATGCTATACTATGGCTTATTTCAACATACTATACTATGGCTCTTTCATGAATTGTTTAGACATACTATACTATGGCGTTTTTATCACTTTTTCGACATGCTATACTATGGCTTTTTTCGACATACTATACTATGGCTTTTTTCGACATGCTATACTATGGTGTTTTTATCACCTTTTTCGACATACTATATTATGGCTTTTCTTAACATATTATACTATGGCTTTTTTCGACATACTATACTATGGCTTTTTCATGAATTGTTTCGACATTCTATACTATGGCGTTTTTATTGCTTTTTTTAGACATACTATACTATGGCTTTTTCAACATTCTATACTATGGCGATATTATCACTTTTTTGGACATACTATAATAAGGCTTTTTTGGACATGCTATACTATGGCTTTTTTATCCCTTTGTCGACATACTATACTAAGGCTTATTTCAACATACTATACTATGGCTTTTTCATGAATTGTTTCGACATTCTATACTATGGCTTTTTTCGACATACTATACTATGGCTTTTTATCCCGTTTGACATGCTATACTATGGCTATTTTATCCCTTTTTCGACATACTATACTATGGCTTTTTTCGACATGCTATACTATGGCTTTTTTCTCCCTTTTTCGACATACTATACTATGGCTTTTTCATGAATTGTTTCAACATGCTATACTATGGCGTTTTTATCACTTTTTCGACATACTATGGCTTTTTCATCATTTTTTTCGACACAGTATACTATGGCTATATTTCGACATGCTATACTATGGCTTTTTTATCCCTTTTTCAACATACTATGGCTTTTTTTTTTAAACATACTATACTATGGCTTTTATATCACTATTTGACATACTATACTATGGCTTTTTCATGAATTGTTTCGAAATGCTATACTATGGCTTATTTCAACATACTATACTATGGCTTTTTCATGAATTGTTTCGACATACTATACTATGGCGTTTTTATCACTTTTTCGACATACTATAATATGGCTTTTTTGGACATCTATACTATGGCTTTTTTGGACATACTATACTATGGCGTTTTTATCACTTTTTTAAACATACTATACTATGGCTTTTTTGGACATACTATACAATGGCTTTTTTTATCCCTTTGTCGACATACTATACTATGGCTTTTTTGGACATACTATACTATGGCTTTTTTTTATCCCTTTGTCGACATACTATACTATGGCTTTTTCATGAATTGTTTCGACATACTATACTATGGCGTTTTGATCACTTTTTTCGACATACTATAATATGGCTTTTTTTGACATGCTATGGACGGGTTTCCTGTTTACAAACATTACAGGGTGCGTGCGCATACCAGGGGCAGAAAGCCAGATTGGTGAGCTGGTCCAATAATGCAAACGCATTTTTGTCTCAGTGCACATTGTCTTAGTCCCTTCATTTCGTCATGGCATTTATATAACACACACTATATGGTCTTACAAAGCTACGGTTTTGACCGATTACAATTTAATCATTTTTTGTGAGCTGGAGAGGTCTCGTTACGAGGAAGCTAGCTATGACTCTGTTTGCCGTTCATTCCAATGGGGAAACGTCGCGGCTAAACTTTCGACATACATTGCATATATTTAAACTTTGAATTTCGTCATGGCATTTACATAGCACATTCTATGGTCTTACAAAGCTAACGTTTTTGACCGATTACAATTTAATACATTTTTGTGAACTGGAGAGGTCTTGTTATGAGGAAGCTAGCTATAGCTCTGTTTGCCATTCATTCCAATGGGGAAACATCGCGGCTAGACTTTGGACATACATTGCATATATTTACACTTTGAATTTCATCATGGCATTTATATAACACATACTCTATGGTCTTACAAAGCTAACGTTTTTGACCGATTACAATTTAATCATTTGTCGGTTTTTAATTTTGCAGTGTTACTGTGATATATATGTATGGCTATAATGATCATTTTAGGCTAATGTAGCCCGTGTTAGCAGCAGGGTTACTCCTGAGTGTACCCTTATGGTTGGTCTATGCCTTAAAATAATGGCCAGGATTTCTGGGAAAAGGTACCATATTTTGTTTCAAAACATCACTGCAGGTTGATTGTTTTTAGCAGCAGAGGTTGATTGTGGGCGAGAGGGCGACAACACTGTCTTGGTTAGCTCGCCGAAGCTCTAATGCCACTGTCTCGGCAACGTTAGCTAATGTCCACTAGCTAATGTAGGTTGACTATAGCCAGTTAGCTTTGTATGTAACGTAACAAAACCCCACCCATCTCAGAGGAGCGAAGCTTAATATTTCATTCAATAAAGTTATGTACAAAAGGAGCACTAACGCAACAGGTCTCATCTTGGCAACGTGGACGCAGATATAGTAAACTCCGAAGGCAGTCGTAATATTTACTTAGTAGGCTAGGCTAACGCTGTTGCGCTAACGTTACCAAAACATCAACGTAGCTTTAGCTAGCAGTCTAATATACTTTTCTTTAAACTGTCTATGGTCTAAACTTATCTCGAATCCAGACCTTTAACTGTCTATGGTCCAGACTCGAGTACCACAGCCCTGACAGGTATATATCACTGAGCTGAACAACAACAAGCTGCAACTTTTCTGATTGATACAATGGGAGCCTGACTCTTGCATATGAACCCAATCAGCCCCTCTTATGGCTTGAAGCCATAACCTCCACCAGTTTTTGGCAAAAGCATGCTTCCCCCTAGGTGTGTTAAACATCAGGCACCCATCACTGGCTCTGTTTGTACAATTAACCACGCAACAACTCCTTGGCATTTTGACTTACGCTATGCCGCTACTACTAGCTAGCTACACAACACGTCTTCTTTCTGCCCCCTGGTTGCGTGCGCAAGCCGTGATGACGTTGCCGAGAAACCCATGTATACTATGGCGTTTTTATCACTTTTTTCGACATACTATACTATGGCTTTTTCATAATTTTTTTCGACATACTATACTATGGTTTTTTTCAACATGCTATACTATGGCATTTTTATCCATTTTTCGACATACTATATTATGGCTTTTTTTAAACATACTATGGCTTTTTTCGACATACTATACAATGGCTTTTTCATGAATTGTATCGACATTCTATACTATGTTTTTTAAATCCATTTTTTCGACATACTATACTATGGCTTTTATCGACATACTATACTATGGCATTTTTATCCATTTTTCGACATACTATATTATGGCTTTTTTTTAAACATACTATACTATGACTTTTTTCGACATACTATACTATGGCTTTTTTCGACATGCTATACTATGGCTTTTTTATCCCTTTGTCGACATACTATACTATGGCTTTTTTCGACATGCTATACTATGGCTTTTTTATCCCTTTGTCGACATACTATACTATGGCTTATTTCAACATACTATACTATGGCTTTTTCATGAATTGTTTCGACATACTAAACTATGGCGTTTTTATCACATTTTTCCGACATACTATAATATGGCTTTTTTCGACATGCAATAATATGGCTTTTTTCGACATGCTATACTATGGCTATTTTATCCCTTTTTCAACATACTATAATATGGCTTTTGTCGACATGCTATACTACGGCAATTTTATCCCTTTTTCGACATACTATACTATGGCTTATTTCAATATGCTATACTATGGTTTTTTTATCCCTTTGTCGACAGACTATACTATGGCTTATTTCAACATACTATACTATGGCTTTTTCATGAATTCTTTCGACATTCTATACTATGGCGTTTTTATCACTTTTTTCGACATACTATACTATGTCTTTTTCATCATTTTTTCGACATACTATACTATGGCTTTTTTATCCCTTTTCCACATACTATACTATGGCTTTTTTCGACATGCTATACTACGGCAATTTTATCCCTTTTTCGACATACTATAATATGGCGTTTTTATCTGTTTTTTGGACATACTATATTATGGCTTTTTTTAAACATTATAGTTTTTATATCACTATTTTCGACATACTATACTATGGCTTTTTCATGAATTGTTTCGACATACTATACTATGGCGTTTTTATCACTTTTTTCCGACAAACTATAATATGGCTTTTTTCGACATGCAATAATATGGCTTTTTTCGACATGCTATACTATGGCTTATTTCAACATACTATACTATGGCTATTTTATCCCTTTTTCGACATACTATACTATAACTTATTTCGACATGCTATACTATGGCGATTTTATCACTTTTTCCAACATACTATAATATGGCTTTTGTCGACATGCTATACTATGGCGTTTTTATCACTTTTGGACATACTATACTATGGCTTTTTTTCGACATGCTATATTATGGCGTTTTTATCACTTTTCAACATACTATATTATGGCTTTTTTCGACATGCTATACTATGGCTATTTTATCCCTTTTTCGACATACTATACTATGGCGTTTTTATCAGTTTTTTGGACATACTATATTATGGCTTTTTTAAAACAGTTTTTATATCACTATTTTCGACATACTATACTATGGCTTTTTCATGAATTGTTTCGACAAACTATACTATGGCGTTTTTATCACTTTTTTCGACATACTATAAAATAGCTTTTTTCGACATGCTATAATATGGCTTTTGTCGACATGCTATACTATGGCTTTTTTTTCCCTTTTTCGACATACTATACTATGGCTTTTTTCAACATCCTATACATTGCGTATTTCAACATACTATGCTATGGCTTTTTCATCACTTATCGACATACTATACTATGGCTTTTTTCGACATGGTATACTATGGCTTTTTTATCCCTTTTTCGACATACTATATTATGGCTTTTTTTAACATATACTATGGCGTTTTTATCACTTTTTTCAACATACTATACTATAGCTTTTTTCGAAATGGTATACTATGGCTTTTTTTATCCCTTTTTCGACATACTATATTATGGCTTTTTTTAACATATACTATGGCGTTTTTATCACTTTTTTCAACATACTATAATATGGCTTTTGTCGACATACTATACTATGGCTTTTTTATCCCTTTTTTGACATACTATTTTATGGCTTTTTTTAACATACTATACTATGGCTTTTTTCGACATGCTATACTATGGCTTTTTTATCCCTTTGTCGACATACTATACTATGGCTTATTTCAACATACTATACTTTTTTTCGACATGCTATACTATGACTTCTTTTCCTCTTTTTTCAACATACTATGACTTTTTTTTCCACTTTTTTTCGAACATGCTATACTAGGACTTTTTTTCAAAATACTTTTTCCCACTTTTTTAGAAATGCTATACTATGACTTTTTCCTTTATTCGACATACTATCAAAATTTTCGACCGCACGTGAAGGCAGCATGTGAAGGCAGTGGAGAAAAAGAAAAAGAGATGAAGCGAGAGTTGAAGCGACTGGTTTGATCACACTCAAAAACACACAAAAAGCCCCACACAGCAACTTTTCTGTTCCCTCTCACCTTCGGGAGCCAGTTCACCACCCTGAAATGTGTCAACAGCCCACCTTCAATTCATTTACACTCAACTCCTACAATAACAAGTCATATCCCTCAGCTGTGCCAAACATGTGTCACTCACATCTTAAACTTGAGCTTGCCATTGTTAGATATGCGTGTGAAGAAATAGCAGGCTGAAAACCATAAAAAAAGTTTCCATTCAGACATCAGCATCCAGGGCAAATCAAGGAAGGAGACTGTCCTAGTGGGAAAAACTTCAGATAGCAGAGCAGGAAATAGAGGGAGTAGTACTGCTCAGACTTTAGATTCCTCACTAATAATTCATTCAGGGAGTCAAACAACACTTTTAAATTTTATACACAAAAAGCAGAGCACTAATGCATCGTCATCACATTCCAATGTGTAAACTATGTTGCCTTACATGACACAACCTCATTCTTATTCCCATATACTATACCTGAATTGTATGATGTAATGTGTGTTATGTCATGTTGGGGAATCTATAAATTAAGAAAAGTATGAAAGAAACTTGACCATGGAGATATTACACAGTAACTATAACTACTAATATGTGCCTTGATGTATGTCAAAATGGAGATGTATAATCCTGTACAAAATCTGTTTATCACTATGCCTGAATGAAAAGTGCTCGTATGGAATGGTACTATAGTAACACATCAGAAAAGCCATGCCATTCGTAGGGTCATAAAATATCATTACAAAATTTTAAGATAGGATCTCCATTGTTCTCACTCAAATGTTTGAGTGAAAAGCTAACTAATTAATTTAATACTACTATTTAAACAAATAAATTCTGTAGCTATAGATATAAAGTAACGTATAAATTGCACTTAAGAGAATCAGAAAGGTTCTTCTCGTGCATTTTCTAAGATCTTCCTTGAGAGGAAAAGTAGGTACAGTATATCTTCAGTGTTCACAGGCAGTTCACAGGAGTGACAGAGCATTGGAAGGTCACTGTGTACTCAGGTCAACTTAAGGGCCACAGGGCCGGCAGAGGGTTAGAGCATTACTGGACAGACTAAAGGAAATCCTGCTTCAAACCCCACAGGAAGACCACCACGTCTATCTGTCCACCCTGCTGCAGTCAGGTGATGAGAGGATGAACGTTCTTTCCTCTGCAAAACAAATTTTTCAGGGGTCCAATCAACCACATGGTGTAATCATGATGGAAAAAACTTTGAAGTTTGTTTATGCTGCTTTTGTTAAGCATGAGGAAATATTATGTAGTAACAATTTCATCTGTGATGAGTTAAAGTTCCCCAAAGGAGAGTTCATATGAACTCCTCTGACAGCAGTGACTTAGTGACAAAGACTGCAATGCCAACAATGAAATGATTAAAATAACTAACGTCACTGGGTTCCTCCCTTGTACTGTAAACCATCATGCTGGATGTTGATATCAAAATACTGCATTTCAGACCAATATCTTGTAGGGGCAAGAAGAAACAATATCGTTATAGTTTCTAGACTTACGGGCACACACACACACACACACACACACACACACACACACACACACACACACACACACACACACACACACACACACACACACACACACACACACACACACACACACACACACACACACACACACACACACACACACACACACACACGATAGCATGGGGACCAAATGACTGTAAGTAAACAAACATTGCAGCTCAAAGCAGAGGAAAAAGGCTAGAAAATCAGGATCAGACAACACTAATTATTTAGTTCATGCTATGATCTTTTATCATTTAACTTTGTACTTCTTACTTCATCCTCCTTGTCTGATCCTGTATTCCAGAGAATCCAAGCTTTTATCCAAATCTAAAATAAACATTTCCTGATAGCATGTATATGTCATCATACATTGTAAACAGTGAAGACTGACATCTCTTGCTTGGCTTCACAACATCTTAAATCTTTACATCCTGTATCGGCTGTTAAACCCAAGGCTTGACCTCTGCTATAAAGAATCACCAACTGAACCTCAAAAGGTCCACACAATTTCTTAGCCTCGAGACTCTGCTTCCAAACCACTACGTAAAAGTAAAAGTTTCTGACAACTTTAAGCAGGATGTAAGCCTAATATTGTTATACAGTCTTAATCAACTAAATAATATCTACACAGAATTTCCATGAAAGTTACATGGATGTCATTTATGCTTCAAAGCTTAAGGTTTGTCAAGTCCTAACAGGATGTTTTTAGAGCAGCACAGTCACTCTGTGCGTTGCTTCTTGCCCCTTGCATAGGCAGCTTGCTGATGTCTGGGCACATTAATCAGAGTGTCATTAGAGAAGAGCAAAGCAGAAGAGTTATGAATAGGCTACAGTACTGTTGGAGATGGGGACCGCTGGGACCAGGGATGTAGTGGAGGCTAAACTAGGGCTGGGCGATAAAACGATAACGATATGTATTGCGATTGACACAATCAATATCAATAGAAAATGCGGTCGATAAAACGTTCAATAACTTGTTTTTCTTCATCAGAAGAAACCAGAGGTTGTGAATCAAGTTTGGTTGCATGAACAAAGGCCCTCACTCTCTGGCAACCTAGCAATGTGGGGAGTGACACTAACAGCCAATCATGTAACAGTATCATGTTTGGTTGCGCCACATCGCTGTCTCGTGTTCTTCAATAACAGAACCGGCGTGGAGTGGAAAGTGAGTGCCGCAGCGAGTGAGGAAATCGTTGATAAAAAAAAGGAAAAGTCAGTATGGCAGTTTTGGGGATTTTATAAGTCTGACCGTAGTCAGACCAATGTTGTCAGACCGTCGTCCCCACCAACCCTGGTACTACCATAAACTTGTTTTACCACTTTAGCCGCGCTCACACTTTCGAGCACAGCCGTATTCGCCATCAACATCTGCAGCTGCTACACGGCACAAGCAGCAGACCGCCATGGAGAGGTACTCTGCATCAGCGCCTTACTAAACACTACAAAGAAATAACGGAGGCAGACATGCTGAGCGCTGTCCAGAAGTCAGGTTACCAACCTAGCACTAAACCTGCAGAAAATAGTTCCTTCTCAGGTTTCTTATATTTAGCTAACACTTTGCACTATTTTATGACACTTTATTAAGCATTTCTTACTTATTCTTTAATTTTGCACCTTAATGTTAAGAGATAATTGTTAAGTGTTCATTGTGATTTTAGACCCGTTTACATTTTAATTATTTGAGTGTTTTCCATGGTTGTGTTGACATTTCTGCTTTTATAACTGAGGGGATTATAATCAGAGCAGGGTTAAGTTTAAAATAAAAATGTTTAAATTTAATATATTTTTCTCCTGGTCCTTATTTTAAATAGGTCATAAAAAATATCAATAATTATCGATATCGACCGATATGAAAAACTTATATCGTGATACAGTTTTCAACCATATTGCCCAGCCTTAGGCTAAACGCACGTAAACGCTGCTACCCATGTTTGGTTCAGGGAAGTACTTTTAAACAGCAGTGCTTTCTATTTTGAAAAGTTTTATTTTGCTTAAAATGTTTTAGTTTGGCAGCTCAGTGCAACCAAGGTAAAAAGTTAGTCTGGAGCCCTGCAATTATTGCTCTAACATTGGAGATTCTCTCTCTCTGCATAATATAATAATTTATAAAATCTGTATTTAAAACACCATTGCATTAAAACACCAGTACAAGCAAACCCAACATGTACAGTACAAAACAGACTCTCAGGTGCACATTACATAAACTGAAGTAAATGTGGGTCTTATACATATATTACCTTACAGCATATAACAGGAGGAGGGCCCTGTTCTTCCAATGCATTTTCCTATTATTCTGGCTGGTGACAAATGCATGAGAGACATGCCAGAGTGTCCTGAGTGTACACAGGTACCATGTCCTGCTCAGCAGGGCTGGGGGATATGGAGAAAATCAAATATCATGATATTTTTTGACTAAATACCTCAATATCAATACCGCAATAATATTGTAGTCTTGGCTATTGGTGCTTTTACAAAAATATGCACACAATAAGATTTGAGAAATAATCATTAGTTATGTTGATATAATAACTAAGTGGGTAAAGGCAAATAATGGAACGGCTAGAACTGTCTGGTGTGTTCAGAAAAGTACATCACTTTACTATAATGCAGCCTTTAAAACCAGGAAAAGACAACACTTACGCCATATTACGATATCCAAAATCTAAGACGATATCTAGTCTCATATCACGATATCGATATAATATCGATAAATTACCCAGCTCTACCGCTCAGTTATATGAAGCACTAACAAATAAGAAGAGATGAAGACTACAGACAAACCCTCAGCCTGGTTTTGATCATGGTAACTATACCTGGAGATCACGTAAATCGTTTCAACATCAACAATCACACATCTTAAAAACAAAACGCTCCTTTAGTGAAGACAAAAATAAGATAATTCAAGGCTATCTGCAAGTAAAGCAGTAGAAGTCTGAGATATATGCACAGGTTCATTTTAACTCATGGAGGTGAAGTCTTTTGATTTTGTTAGGGCACGGACATGTGACACATGAGGGGGGTGCGTTTGTGGAGGCTGATTTAACCCAGGCAGCTGGAGGTGTGTGGGAGACTTGTGGAGGACATTCAGATTCAGAACGAGGAAGACGGAAACAAGCACACTGCTGCTGCCAGCTAGGTCTCACTCTCACATGAAATGCACAGACGCAGGGAGATTAATGTTATGAGCTAGGTTAGCCTTTTAGAAGTTGTGTTTTGTTGTTCAATGAGCCCAGGTTAGCTTAACGTAACAATCTTGAATTCTCTTCCTTACATTGCTGAACAACTTATACAACTAAAATAAATAATCATGTTCCAATTTGTTCAACACTTATACTAACCCTTTTGGACTCCTATACAACCAAACGTAACAAGATAGACAACCTGAATAATGTGTTGAGCGCCATGGTACCTCTTCTCTACTACTCTTAACACAAGTCTGTGTCTGCTGCCCTTCCCCCTCATTTTCTGCTCTCCTGAACCTTAACTTATCAGGCAAGCCGCCTCACTCTGACCCCCAACACGCAACACCCAGCCCCCACTGCAACAGGGACAGGGTAAAGGGGGGTGTAACATGTCCTGGATATGTGAGGTGGAATGCTTATGCTGAGAGGATTTGCTGGAGAAAGGCAGGGGTCTGATAAGCCTGGTGGGTGGAGAGAGTGTGGGATGGATGTAGAGGAGGGAGGGAAGGAGAGACAGCACTGTGAACTCAATCAGATGGGGAGGTACAAAGGGGAGGGCAGACAGACAGAAGTTTGACATACTTAAGACAAAGACCACAGCAATTGAGAGTTGTTTTCAGCCAATGAGGAAGGAGCATCTGTGTGTAACTACTTTATCACAACAGCATAGGAGTTAGATTTTGCATGTGGAAAGAAAACGGAGACTCTGGGGCATAATCCGAGTCCACTGACAACTCTGGATAGTGAAGAGAAGAAACAGCAGGAGACCAGAGCTGCAGGAAGCCAACATACCAACATACCACTACAAAATAGATAAGGCTTTAGGAGGGAACCTCCAAAAACACACCAAACGCTCTTTCAACTTTACATAAGGACAGGAGGGGGAAAAGTAACCCTGTTTCCAGGAGAGGAGTTGAGAGTTGAAGGGATAAAGAGATAACTAAAAACGTCTTTGTTAAAGTGTAAGGGGAGAGCGTGTGCGTGGAGGACTGACTGGACAGAAGTGGTCTGACTGACTGGATAGAAGTGGTCTTGAGAAGAAGTGAGAAAAGCGTTAACAATCTGGAGGACGAACACCAAGAGGTCTACCGGGCCCCACAGCACAATGTGAGTACAAGTGCAGCTGCATCACTCAGACACTTTTAAATCATTTCATTATGATTTAACCGCTGAGACATCTTTATCTTCATACAACTGATAGTGAAAAAGAGCAAAAATATCTTATTTACTACTAATAAAGAACATAAAGCAACAAGTCTAAGAGGTTTGAGAGACAGAATTAATTATTGCAGCTGATAGAATAAATAGAAACAATTTTTTTTTAACAATACAAAATCTCCCTGCAGCATCCAACATTCATCCAACAACACTGCAAGAACTAGCTGAGCATCTACATTATGGCATGCAAACTATGAAAAGTTTAGAATCAATCAAGCTACGTTACCTTAGTTGCACAATAGTCCCAGATTTAGAATTCCTTAATTAAAACAAGGACATGACGTATTATTTAAAAAATGCTATTCAAACAATAGTAAGAACAGTGAGTAAAATGGGTGGAGAGCCTAAATGTATTTTCAGTAAGGGGCACAATGAGTCACCTCACACACATGCATGTGCGCATACACACTTTCCTGCCAGTCCTTCCTACGTGACCCTCCACCTTAAAACAACACTTGGGACAACAATGGGAAAGAGACGTGGAAAATAAACAATGCTCAAGCACCCAGGACAGCATCGTCAAGATTATCTTCCACCGTCAATTCTGATGTGAAAAAGAAGCACAATCTGAGGAGTCATTTTACTTAGAGTGGCTTGCATAAGTTTACACACCCATGCTAAAGTTGACTAAAGTGAGGAATAAAAAAAAAAAAATCTTTGTGAATGAATAATGTATCGTAAATAAATAAATGTTCTTCCTTAAAATACAGGGGGCATAAGTAAGTACACCCCTATGTTAAATTCCCATAGAGGCAGGCAGATTTTTATTTTTAAAAGGCCAGTTATTTCATGGATCAAGGATACTATCCATCCTGATAAAGTGCCCTTGGCCTTTGGAATTAAAATAGCCCCACATCATCACATACCCTTCACCATACCTAGAGATTGGCATGGGGTACTTTCCATAAGATCATCTCTCAATGCAAATCAAAATAGCTATTAGGCTAACTGAAATAAAACCATGCCAATCTCTAGGTATGGTGAAGGGTACGTGATGATGATGTGGGGCTATTTTAATTCCAAAGGCCAAGGGAACTTTATCAGGATGCATAGTATCCTGGATCCATGAAATAACTGGCCTTTAAAAATAAAAATGGAGTGTAAGGCTGTTCTGTGAAGAAAATAACATGAAGTTGAACATGGCTTTATTTAATTTTCCGGAGCCAGCCATTACAGGCTTTGTAACCGTTTTTATAATCATAATCCAATTCTCGTAATTTATAAAACGGACGTCAACATTGCACATAGTTCTGATGCAGTGGACGCTAGCATTAACCTAGCCACATTATTCTGAGTCTGAACTGTAACGTTACACAGGGTGCGATTTGTGAATGCACAACAAAACAAAACACGCAAGAATAAAATCCCTCTTTCAATACCATGAATATAGGGCCACTTGGCCAGCCATGCCAAAACACTTATTTATGCACTCCAATATTCAATGTAAAATAATCTCAAAATGAAATAGCACAACGTGGTGTCAACATAAAACACAGCGCTCTCAAGCCAGAGAGCAAAGTTCACTTTGCGGCGAAAAAACATTCACACAGGAAACGCTTGTTTGTTCCTCAGGAGTGTTTAAATCCAAACCACAATCTTTTTTTTCTAACCTTAATTCGTCTCGCCTCATGACGCTCACTTTTCCTGGCACAACTCAACCAACGTTACCATGTACGGTGGAGGACATGGGCAAACGTACTGCAACTTAATGAAACACACAAATAGACAAAACACAAGCATATTAAGAAAACATCTTCATTCAACACACACACGCGCTGCAAATAAACAACCAATTACAGAAATGCGCTGAAAAAAAAACACTGCATCCAGTTTACACAACGGAAGTTCTCCATGCCTATAGGGGGAGCGCTAAGTGGAACAGCGTGATTTTCGACGCAACAGCTGAAATGTTATGTTGCGCATGAACATAGTGTTTAAACTTTACAGAGACAACCAAATAAAATATTGACTACTTTTGAAAACAGAATTTCCAGTTTTGTAAGTTTTGATTAGTTTTTATATATTAAAAAACAAATATTGAACAGGTGGTTGCCAAAGGGGGCAACCAGAGGCCATGAAACGGTTGCCAATTGACTCAATCTGGTTGCCAACCGGGCAACAGTTACTGTCAATCCCTGGAAGCCTCAACGTCAGAGCATCTTGGTGTTGCACACGTACAATAAAGTATACCAATATGGTACTTTATGATATGTCTTGAGCTATTAAATTACCTTGAGAGTTACCACCATTGAAATTTAACAAATAATTCATGCATGTCCCCTTAAAAGCAAAAAGTAAAGATTGCTGAATGTCAAAGCACCCAGAATTCGTCGTTTTGGCTAAAAGGAAAGACAGACAGGTTGACTATGTCATCCTTACTGGGATTTTTCCAAAACTGGTTACTCGTACAAATAAACAAACACAAATAGACTGATGCAAGTTAGCCTTCATCTCTCTACTACACAAACTACATTTAGCAATTATATCCCCTTTCCTTTTGGACAATCAGCTCTCTGATAATCATCACCTTACAGAAGACATCACACAAGGCTTGCTTCCTGACAGATAAAACCTTCAACCTCTTTGTGAACCCAGAGCCACTAAGCCTCTGAAGAGTGGAATTTGATGAGGTACAAAAGTATTGTGTAATTATGGCACCAAAACACTATACTCATCCAGTCTCTCAAGACATGTTTTCCACAAATATAGCCTCCGACATGCTAATTGGAGCTGACCAACAGTTTCAAAACAATTCTGTAAGCTCTGTCACTGATTCTGATAACATTTCTATTTCCATCTCACACTCCATCTCAATTTGTTTATTTTTCTATTATTCTATATTTTAGTTTACTATGAATATGACTGGTACTCTAGAGAAGGGGGCCCACCACCAGGCATTGGACCTGTCCGAGGAACTACCGCCTCATCACTACCACCACCAGCATCTTCACCACTCCAACTCCCTGGCCTCCACCACCGCTGTGGGTGGAGGCAGAGAAACACCTTCACGTGTAGTTGTACCTCCTCCTTATTCTGCAGCGGAGAGCGGTGGTGGGGGCAGTGAAGGTCCACTGGAGCTGCGGGGGTCCCTGGACTGCTGGGCCTGCTCGGTGCTGGTGACGGCTCAGAACCTGATTATTGCCACGATAAACGCCTGCCTCGCTGGACTGGTGTTCGGGACCATCCTGACACCGGCCATTGTCATGGTGGTATTTGGCTTCCTCTGCCACTCTACAGTAAGAAACGGGGAGATAGGGGAGAGGTTGGATGAGTGAGACTGAGCACTGTATGTATGTTGAAGGATTTTTTTATGAGAGTGTGGGGGCTCTTTTTCTGCAAGGCTGTCATCTACAACTGGCCAATTAGCAGTCACACTGTAACTGGCTTTGTTTGGACAATTTTAATCTCAGCTCTAGACTTCCCATTTATTCCGTGGGAGAATTCATTTAACAAAGCATATGGACATTTGGTGCAAACTTCTGTGCAGAAATTCGTTGTTTTACTGCTCTGTTGCAATTGGACACAATTTACCACTGGTTAATACTTCCATACTATTTTATCAGACACATAAATCATCTGTTGAGAATAAATAATATTTTCCCTCGAAAAAAAAAAAAAAAAAAAAAAAGGATAAATGTTTACACACACACATTTGCTACATCTAAACAAAAAATGAGAGTAACTGGGAGATGGCTACATCCATCTTTTAATAAAAGATCTAAACTCAAAGTCCTAATCTCATAACTTTGATCCAAAAGTTTGAAATAGTTCTGCCTGGGGAATTAGGGTGGGGTTTGGCTCCGTCAGCGATGAGAGATTTTCTAATCAGATAAGTCTGACGTTGTTTCAGATGTTGAGGAACTGGAAAAACTGGAGGGGGCGAGGGGTCAGGAGTCTAAGGAGCCAGACGTCAAAACCTGAAACTTTCAAAGACTGTTTGGTAGCTAGTTGAGAATTAAAGCATGCTTTGGAATAGCAAAAATATAAAAATGCATTTCAGAACAGCTGAAAAAATAAAAGAGACATGTAACTCAAACAAAACCACCTACTTGACCCATTAGTCAGTAAGCATTAATCTGGGCTACCCTCAAATATCATCACGGTTCAGAGACTTTTAATGCATACCGATGGCATTTCTGTAGGCCGACGACCTCTTTAATGACTGAAGAGACCAGGATTCTGTTCTCCTGCTTGTTCACAATTAGGCCTCATGTGACAGCAGCTTAGAGAGGGATTAACCAGGACCTGGGAGGATGGAGAGAGGGTGAGAAATCAAAAGAAAAAAGGGGTGAGAATAAAAAGCATAGAAAGACAGATGGGATAAGTATTTAGGGTTCTTGGAATTGAACAGGCAACATTGAGAACACTTACTTGAGGGAATTCTGTTTGTCATCCAGAAACACACCAAACACAATATTCCACATGAGAAAAAATAAACACACTCTAAAGAGGGTTTTCTCCATAAAACCTGGCTCAGATCTGGAGCAATTCAGGAAGCATACATGTCTACATCTTATCTGTTACAACTCTCAAAGATGCACTGCACCGTGTACTGCAGTTTAAACCATCTCTCTCGCTCTCGCTTGTACTTATCCCCAACTCCCTCAATGTTTTGCTTTCCTCTCCAGATGGAATTTCTTTCTGACCAGCTGTAACTCTACATCTATCAGGATATCATCACAATATAGATGCAACTATCAAGATCTGGAAATTAACATTTTAAGGCTTTTTACAACTGTCAGAGTCCTTATATTATATAACTACTAAACTACTGCTCCATTTTCTCCTAAAAAAATTAATCAAACCAGCTTAATCTTAAATACAGAAATGTTTAACTTTTTAGCTTATCATTACCTTGTCAGCATGCCATCTACTAAAATAAATATTCTTCTCCCCCCTGAACTTCATCAGTCCTGAAAACTTTTACTCTCTGCATTTTCCTAATGCACTCGAGTGTTCCCTTCATCCTTCATTGGGCGATAAGGATGATTCAGGCCTGCTGTCTCTCCATTACTCTCCCACACTCAAATCTGGACCCTTTTACCTCCTCTCCCACTACCCGTGTTTGGCTCAGAAACACGTAAATATGCTTCAACATACAGTTTATACTGATCAACAGTAGTTTCTACCAAGATCCTGGTAAAAGTTTGATTCATTTTATTCATGTCAAAACAAAATTTAGTGGCCTACTGATTCAGTGCATGTGAGCATGTGAGAGATCTCCAACTACCAACTAGTGTCTGTCCTCACCTCAGACACACATACCACATAGAGTATGTCATCTTTTGTACTGTTCTTCCCTGCACTTCACACAAGTATTTAAAGAATAAAAGAAAAAATATCACCCATTCTGTGCTACAACTGTATCCATTTTAAAATATGACATTCCAAATTTTAAATATATAATGCCATTGCAGTAGAGGGCCCAAACAGTGCATCCATTCTGCCCAGCTGCTGTGCAGCTGGACCCGACCTTTGACCTCAATCTGAAAGTTTTTCCTCAGCATGAATAAACAAGATCATAATAAATTCAGTTTACAAGAAACAGGATTATTACTGGATAGTAGGGGTGGGCGATATGGACAAAAAAATAATATTGATATTTTTGCCGATAACGATAATTAGACAATATCCTTTTAAAATGTGTTTTTAAAAGTCGGAGTTACTTAATCACTGATGATAATAATTGGCACAATGTTGAATGCAAACAGTTCTTATTTATTTTCTTTAAAATGTAAGTATTCAAGTAAAAAAAATGCAAAGACAAAATACTAATTGAACTAGTGTAGGAACATTGAACTCTGAGTAAACATTCAGTTGTACACCTCTGCTGTAATGTAAATTGTGCAGCATGAAATGAAACAAGCAAGATGAAATCATAACAATAAAGGCTCTGTTCTGTAACATATTGTACACAACCATGTCCTTATTGAAAGCAGTCCTGGAGCTGGAATAGGGCAGTGTCAGGCCAGGTTTTGAATAGTCCTTCTGACCAGGATTTATTATCCATTCATTATGCACAAAAATGCACAGTCCTCCGCCTCTGGTCTTGCCGGAGTTCTTTTCTCATCCTGCCGGTAGATAGCTCGCTGCGCTAGATGCCGACAACAACCCACGGAGCGCCCGGTCAGGCTATGTCCTCTGGGATGTTATGAGCCACCTGGAAGGCTCTTGTAACGGCTGTTATCATAGTCCTATATTGATTAGTTTAACGTAGCCGTACTTGTATAAATATACATCAACAGGAGAGCTAGTGGCCGCTGCACAATCGCGCGCCGCCATCTTTGTTGACATGAGTGAATGTGTAGTGTTCCAATGCGTGTTTTCAAGTGTTTTTTTTTTTAAAGTAATTTAAATACTCGATAATGTCAATTTGCACATCGTTAACACAACAATGACGATATTATCGTAGACGATATATATATCGCCCACCCCTACTGGATAGAAACCAGTTTGATACCCAGACAGAACACAGTTCTGACAGTGATTTGGAAAAGCGAAAGAGTAGTACCTTTTTTTTTTCTTTTTTAAATTGGATTTTTCATGTATGAATGTGCAACTGTGTGAGAGTAGCGGATCCCTGAAACTGTATTACGCTCAGTGAAGCTACCCTGGTCAAATAAAGATTTATAAAACTTGTCGACACAATTGGCACACTGATTAAATAAACTTACCTCAACATCCTGCAGCCATATCATTACAACTGCTGTCTTTCTTCTCACGGCTCCCCAGGTCCGCCCTCATGGGACGACCCCCTACTGCTCAGACCTGCTGACTGACGGAGGCTGCGTGGCTCTGCTGGTAGTGGGCTTCCTCTTGGTCACCCCTCTGCTGGTCCTGGCACTGGCTGCATACTGTCGCCTGGCCAGACACCTTCAGCTGGGCCTGTGCTTCATCCCGTACAGCCGGGCCGTATACAAGAACCTGCCGGCCACGCGGCACCGTGGCCTGGGCACAGGCTGCTGCGGCGGCGGACATGGAACCAATGGTAGCGGGAAGGGAAAGGTCTGGGTGTGAGATGAAGATGGGAGGAAAGCATAAAGAGAGGGGGGGGGGACCATTAGATAAAGAATATGAAGAGAACTTGAGGGGATGACTAAAAAGGACATGGACGTGAGGATGTAAGTGTACACCAGAGAAGGGAGGGCAATTACGGTAACAACCAGCTAAACATCCTGGAAGACAAGCTACACATCAGTTAAAACCATCGAAAGGAACTTAACTGCTGGTGTTAAAGAAAGGAGCAAATTATACTTAGGTTGTCATAGAAATATAAGCATCTAATCAGACCTGCATACAACCTTACAACCTTGTTCCTGAATGAAACAGGAAATAGAAAAACTGAAAATAGCACACATCACAAAAGTTGTATTGACACTAAACATAATTGTATCTTATCACATGTATGTTATGAAAAAAATATTTTCCTTATGTAGTTTTCTGTTAAGTTGTTGTTCAATTTCCTGTTATTTCCTTTTTATAAATAAAGTTTTTGGATTCAACTTGAGTCATGTCTATCCTGTATTAACATGGGGTGGGATGGGTTGAGTCTACTACTAGGAAAAGGAAAGGACTGTTTCCAGAACAAGTATCAGCCAACACCAATGTGAATGTAGTACACACAGTGCACTTTTCTGAGTGCCACCAGAGCTACAACGCACTTGGAAATACTATTGTTAGAAAATGTTCCATGAGAAATAAGGTCTTAAAAAAATGATTACAGTGGAATTTATAAAATGCATGTAGGTAAAGCCAGCCTTGTGAATGAGCACACAAAACCTTTACTGTGATAGGCCTAACAGTGTGGTCACTGTCTCCCCCAAACTTTGAAAGTGTGACGACACGAGACAAATATATTGGGAAAACTGGTCTCATTAAATCACACATGTACCATAACTATAAATAGTAAGTTATATGAAGAAAAATAATTGGGGCTGTTTTGGCTGAGACCAAGTTGCAGTACTGAGATGAATACAAGTATACTATAAGCCTGTGGTTCCCAACCTTTTTGGCTTGTGACACAGTAATCCACAAAAAGGGAAAAGATCCACATGAAGTAGGTTCATATTGCCCAATCTCCCTTTAAAATTTAGATGGAAAATGACTTGCCAAAATCTTAGCTAACAGGCTCAATCCATTAATGACATAACTAATTCACGTAGATCAAACAGACTTCATACCCAATAGAAACTCAACTTTTAATCTGAAACAACTTTATTATTTACACCAAAAGACGAGGAAATGAAGATCGGTCATAGTCTCCCTCGATGCTGAAAAAGCCTTCGACCAGATTGAATGGCCGTATCTCTTTGAGGTCCTCCGAAGGTTTAATATTGGATGCAGGTTCCTAGCGTGGATTGAGCTTCTTTATAAATGCCCAACAGCGCAAATCCTTACCAATCAAACAATATCCCCTTCGTTCAAGTTACTCAGAGGAACAAGGCAAGGTTGCCCTCTGTCTGCATTAATATTTGCACTAGCCATAGAACCGCTTGCCCAAAGTATAAGACTGGATCCCCATCCATCCATCTTCGTCCGCTTATCCGGTGTCGGGTCGCGGGGGGAGCAGCTCCAGCAGGGGACCCCAAACTTCCCTTTCCCGAGCAACATTAACCAGCTCCGACTGGGGATCCGGCGTTCCCAGGCCAGGTTGGAGATATAATCCCTCCACCTAGTCCTGGGTCTTCCCGAGGCCTCCTCCCAGCTGGACGTGCCTGGAACACCTCCCTAGGGAGGCGCCCAGGGGGCATCCTTACCAGATGCCCGAACCACCTCAACTGGCTCCTTTCGACGCAAAGGAGCAGCGGCTCTACTCCGAGCTCCTCACGGATGACTGAGCTTCTCACCCTATCTCTAAGGGAGACGCCAGCCACCCTCCTGAGGAAACCCATTTCGGCCGCTTGTTCTGGATCCCCAGAAAGCATAATTAGAGAAGTCTTTCAGTATAATTTTAACTTGCTTATCATTCTACCTGGGTAACATGGACGCTAAATTACCAAAGAAAGACCGGTACCTCCTAAAAATCTTCATGGCTGCAAGCAAAAAAGCCATAACAAGAAGATGGCTCAACACAGAACCTCCCACGGTTAAGTGGAGAGTCATAATTAAAGATATCCAAACTATGGAACTACTGACTTTTAGCCTCAGATTACAAAAGGGACAAAGGTGATGCCCTCTGGGAAAAATGGAACGCCTATATTATAAGATGGGGGGATAGCCTGCCTTGATGCCTAGTATATTTTGGCTAAGGAAAACATTGACCATATTGCTGTAATCAATGGCGACCTACTCGCATCCCCACAGTTCTCTCATGTTTTGTTCTTGTATATGTGCGCAAGTGTGTGTGTGTGCGCCAATAGGAGTATGTTTTGACTTTTTGGACATATGAGAGTAAGTGAACACGTGCACGTTTGTGTTCAGGTGCGCAGGCATGTGTGTGCCTTTTCTGTTTTTGTTTCTCGCTTTTCCCTTTTTTGTTGTTTCTTTTATTTCAATAAGGGCACTACGTGGCTAGCATTTGATTTATATTGTCTCATCATATTGTAACCACACTTACTGATCTGTTTACGAATCCACAAATAACCATCCCAACAATCTTAGAAAAAAAAAATAATAATCTAGGCATTGAGGTCACAAAATGCCACTCCTCTCTCTTTCAAGCCAATTTTCAACCGTTGATAGATAGGCTGCAAAACAAAATACAGTTCGAGAACCCTCTCGATATCTCTATTAAGATGGTCTTCCTCCCCCAGTTGCTTTACCTAATGCAAAATATTCCAATCTTTCTGCAGAAAGCATTTTTAAAAGATTGGACTCAATAATACTACCCTTTCTATGGAATTATAAAGCTCATAGGATAAATAGGAAGCATCTCTCCAAACCAAAACATTATGGGGGCCTAGCTCTCCCTAATTTCATGCTATATCACTGGGCTTCTGCCATTCAATCCTGGAAGCCCTTGGTTTCTTACCTGTCACAATGAAAGTTATAAAATACCTACTACACTGTATTACGCTGTGCAATTAATCAAAATTTAAATCGTGATTATAATTGCGGCTCCCAATGATCACAAAAACAGAATAATCAAGAAAAACAATTATTTAGATTTAGTTTACGTTTTGCAAGTAAACTCTTATTTTCTCTTGTGTTCTGAATGAAAAAATAATAGAGCAGCCCTACTATACCTCCTGAATGAGTTAGATGAGTAGAAGTAGTAGATTGGGGATTGGGTAGGCTATAGAGGAATGAAATTATCTTTTATGCACTCTAACTTTTTTTTTTATATAGCCATTTTTTATTTTCTTTATTTCTACCCTCGTTCTTTAGCGTTTTTTCGGTTTTGCACTATAACCTTTAATTCTGTTTTTCTGTAACAAATATTTTACGTATACAGATTAATAGTTGTAATTTTACTTTCACCATTGTAAAAAAATTAAAAATAAAACGAGTGCTGACTTGACTAATTCACTGTCTGTACAATAATCTGTAGCTCAATAAAAAAAAAATGTAAACTAAATGTTGAATGAATGTGACCCCATTCAAATGTAGTCTATTTGAGTTGTTAAATTAGGCAAAATGTTTTTCCTACTACGATTGATTTGGTCAGAATGTTTTTAAAGGCCTGATAATTTAAATGTGTCCAGTAATTGAAATTGAAAAGATGTTTTGCTTTCCTCTTCTGTCAATCATCTCACGACCCACATGAGATTAATTATGGGAACCACTGCTATTAACCATTTTTCATTGGGATGGCCTTATCAATCGAAGATGCAGACTGCAAAGGGACTAAAACCCAATATCAATTACTTTACCTTCAGTAAATTCGTGAATATGCAGCACACAACATTTTATGCTTTAAACATGTCTCTACATCACAATCATTTTGTGCAACAGTATAGATAACTCATTTAAAATTAGTATCCTATAGGTAACCTGGATTAATCAATCACCCAATTCTCAGGCACAAGTACACTATAATTTAGTTATTTTCATTCACATGTTATCAGGGGAGAGCGCGAACGCAGTCCCCCACTACCAGAAATTATGCAGTCGAGATTCCCACATTTGGGGAATTCGCAGAGGTCAGCTCAGCCGGAGTGCAATGGCCAAGCCTCACCCTGGGTGAACCACCTTCTTGATCATGGTATCTCCCCTGCCAGGTAAGTATGAGTTGTACAGATCAGAGACGGGGGAGTCTTTCACAGAAACACCATGCTGACTGATGGTGCTGACAATATAGAAATGACCAAAACCACTGACTATGAGAGGGTGAGACTCTCCAGGAATTTAATACATAAGAAACAGGTTGGTACTAAGGCTGGCAAAGGTTATTTACGTGATTATTTTACTTGAGGAGAACTGAGACATCCCATCATGCAATGCTGTATTTCCATATCAAAAGCTAACCTAAAATCACCAGTTGTATTTATATCACTCCAAAAAAAACCAGAAAATGAGTAACAGCCCAACAGCAAGTTTAAATAAACATGAAAGCATACTGTAATCACAAGTTGTTTTATCCACATTTGAAATTCAGAGGAAAGAATAAAAACACATGTGTTCCCTTACATTACAACCACTTCTTCCCGTTTCTTTATTTACTGCTGGTGGTCAACTGCCATTCCTGCTACTGCAGTGACACCTACTGGTCTGGAGTGTGAACAACACTATTTATTAAACATTGGTCTATGTGTTCCTCTGTATGCAAGTACAGAGACACAAAGAAATCATTTATGGCGTTTTTCCATTACATGGTACCTGCTCCACTCGCCTTTTTTGGTTTTCCATTACAAAATAAAAAGTCCCTGGTACCTGTTTACAGGTACTGTTTTTAGTACCACCTCCGTCGAGGTTCCGAGCGAGCTGAGGCGATACCAAAAGGTGACGTGAAAACCCGCAGACTACTGATTGGTCGGAGAGAAATATCACTAATCACTGCGTCATCATTGCTAACAACAGACGGGGGTGTCCTGAACAAACCTGCCATTTTAAATAGTTTAGCCAGTGGTGGGTTTTTTTTGCTGCCTCCGGCTTCTTTTGAAACAAAGTTTGTCTTCTGGCTGTCGCAACAACCACATGCCGAGAGTCAAAAACAACACCCCTTCGACGTTCTGTGTGTGTCGGTGTCACTATGACGACCAGCCACGCTCGCCTTGGGCATGAGGTGGTACTAAATCTGCAATGGAAAATGGAGAACGGGGCAACGCGGCTGAGTAGAGTCGAGTAGGTACCATGTAATGGAAAAACACCATTAGATAACAAAAAATAAAGTGCACACATATTGAAAGTATGTGTCTCTCTTTTGACATGTCACCAGAAAGCAGACTGGAAAACAGCGACAGAAATTATGCAGAGATTATTTTCACTTTTGGGGAATGAGCTAGCCTAATAATCAGACTAAACTGACATCATGTCATTTCAAAACTACAGTGTAATAAAGCTAAACAACACAATTGGACATGTTTGAGGATCTACCAAGAAAAAAAATATATGTTTCACATTTTTCTCACATGTGGAAAGAACAGTAAACACAGCACATTTTCTTTTTACAATCCCATTGTCTCTCTCAACAGTTTACTGGTTTAATTTCATTTCCACTTCGCAATCTCCTGCTCTTAAAACGACAATTCTAGACATTATAAAAAAGTGGAAACACACTATACATAACAAAATAGAATACAGCTTAATGTTGTAACATTTAACTACACACTGTTTAAAGCAACACACAGCCCATACATAATATTATTAAACATAATGAATGAAATGTAACAATAACAGTGTAATAATATGAATGTGATTATATTAAACATTTAGAGGGGGGTGCACCGTTCCTGGAGGTACTGCAATACCAGGTCGATGCGTGGAGTGGACGGAGCAAGCCCCTATTCCATCTCCCAGTTCCAAAAATCAATTTAATATATGGTCCCCGGGTAGGGGACGTATCAGATATTAAACTGATAAGAACAGATACTACACTTGATCTTAGCCAAAAGGCCGAGAAGCGATACCCTCAGTGGGTCGCCGGTAAAGGGGTGATTCGCGGCACGGTTATTCTCACTGACGGGTCTAAAATTTGAAGTTACACTTTTGAGACAGTCGGGAAAATAACAGTAAAGTATGACCAACGACAGTAAAAAGAAAACGTCACAGAATCGCTAACAGCGTATTTTTAAAGAAAGAAATGTAACAAATGTGGCTCGCCGACTCTTCCTGGTCACGTGGTGTCTTATAAACCAATAGGAAATTAAAAGGGAGAATCACAATAAATAAAGACGCTACAGTACTTACAACTGTGTTTTTTTTCATAATGTTAACATTTAAAGGCTGATCATGACAAGAGTCCTCTGCGGGTGAAAACATATTGGCAGTTTATGACATCGTGTCTCCGTTTTCAAAAACAAATCGAGCTCCGACTGAGGTAAGGCATCACAAAAAAAAAACAGAAAGATCTACTTCATGTTGCTAGTGTTGTAAGAAGGGGTATATTTAACAATATTAAAGTAAAAAGCGAATGCAGTCCCTCTGAATTTGAAGCGAAAGAAAGCGGAATAAAGCAGAATTAGCAAAGCAATTGGTGTACTGGTCCAGCAGACCAAAACATTTGCAACGCAACAAAAACATGAGCTTGGCTCCATCTGGTGGACAATAAAATTAACTACACCATTTACGCTACCGAGATCGAAAAGTGGCTGATGGTCAGTCGCTGTGGTAGCTATCAGACATAAGCCGATCCTCTGGCAGCACATGCCGCTCACTACAGCAGCATTTGCCTTAGCTAACAGTCTGACCAACCCATAACAGATATTTAAAACAACTTTAGAGCAAACTAAACTATTACTTTACACTATAATAAAACGAAAAATAAATATTACCTTTGGCATGTTTAATAGTATAACGTGATCCCACAGACATTCCATCATATAAAGCTCCACGTCGTGGCACATTAACCAGGCATAACGTTTATTATTCACCAAAAGGCCATTTTGAATGAATAATGTAGCTAAACGTTACACGGCAACGTTTCGTTCGTGGGAATCAAGCCACTACGATAGCGAGGTTAACAATAGCTATGTTAGCTTTAATACGTTGGGTACATCGGCAAAGATATGAAATTACTTAACTGTTTGTCACTGACAGACCGTTGCCTAACGTTACCACTTCCAACTGCCGTTAAACGGTGTGCCGATAGAACACAACCGGCACAGGTCGGTGTAGTTAACGGCAAGTGCCGACAGGAGTACGATATGTCGCTGTAGGCCTAGCTACAACAGTGGCATATGCGATAAGGGCAAATGCAAATGCCGCTTTGGTGAGCAGCCGCCACAGGATTGGAATGTTAGCCACATTTCGGTCCGCGCTACTGCATTTAATGACATTTAAAATGGATATGCTAGCTATATAATTGACTAGCTAATCATTGCATTCGTAAAGTGAACATATTTTGGGGACCCAAAAATTAGGCTACGGCCCATTGAACTGGGAAGGACATGCTATTTACGTCAATTATGCTATCGTTAGCCTACGTCAACGTTAGCCTAAAGTCATTTTCTTCACTTTAAACTGTAACTGAATACACACAAATGCGTTAAAAAATAAACTACTTTAATAAGCTACACACGTTTTTAAAAAGATTTTCCAGGCAGCAAACTCACCTGGATGACCATGCGCCACTGATGGCTAAAAACTCGTCCACGCAACTCCAAAGTTATTTCCAAAGTCATGTCACGGTCATTCCTGCTGTCGTCCACTACGTATTCCAGAAAGGTCTTAATAAACATAGTAGAGAGCTATATATTTACTAATATATTCAAGCTATCATTAACTATATCGAGCACATGTAACGACAAGCGAAGAAGTAGGGTAAAAAGTTGTTAACTAGTTGTCGAAAAACACCTGCGTCGCGCCGCCGGTGTTGTGTCGATATGCTGCCTATCGATGTGACACTTAGCGGTTCTGCACATGCGTGGAAGCATTGATATTGGTCTATCAAAATCAAAATAAACTACAACTGGAATCTTAAATAAGGGAATACGATATTAAATGCACATATTCTTACCGTACACTTACTCCTGTCTGTAATCAAAAACATATAGCTATGTCATAATACTTACGGAAATAGGCCTACACAAAAAACACAAGGTAGCATTTTTCGACAAGGCACCATAAATCGTCAGAGCAAATTAACCGGAACCGGAGGGCAAGTGACAATGTGCGTTTGGTTTTATAAATGCCTGTATGTTGTTTTTTAATTATTCTTGGCTAATTTTATGCTTAAATAAATAAATGATAAAATAAATAAAATCCTTAATATAAAAATATAATAGCAGATCTACAAGAGCATATATAGGCTATAGGCTATATAAAAAAAAAGATATAGCCCTATTCACCAGTATTAACATACGTTTTTCAGGCATTCCTTAATAATGGGGTTAAACACAAACTTTGTACAGCAAAATAGAAAAGTATGATCACAATAAAGTGATAAAAGTCAACAGCCTTTACATAAACCTGTTTGTTGCTAAATGTCCTCATCCTAAATAAGTTATAAGATACAGTACACTAGTTTGTTGACTAGACTGTGAGTTGGTAGAGGTGATGAGCCATAAACAATAACATGACCATTGTCCAACAGTAAACCTGCTCTACATATCTGCTTTGCAACTCTTCTTCAATCAAATTGTTGGATCGCCACTGGTCCCAAAAATCTCTGATTGGTCCGGATGTATTTAACATGCATTTAGTTTTTACATCAACCTTGGATGAAAGGCATTATTGACAGGAAATATATGTGTGATCAAATATTGTATTTGTATTTAAAATGTCTGTCTGTATGAGTCCTCACAATGATTATCCTCCCACAATCTAAAAATCAACTCACCAGCCCAGAACTACTACAAAATGCATTGTGTGAAAACTTTATAAACAACTGGAGCACTGCAATTGCAAGAGTCTCTGAATAAAGACATTTAAAGTTAGTTTTTGATTGAACCAAGAGAAAACTGAACACAAGTCACACTGCTGCTCCACATTTTGCTTTCTAATCGTTGGCTGCACGTTTAGCCAGGTAATTACCTGTTAAGCCTGTGTGATCAAAGGAGGTCAAAAGGAGAAGGAAAAACAGGATGGACAGGATAGTGTGCTGCCATTCACAACACAAGGAGGACGAGTAGGACTTCTTGTTCTTTTCTTTCCTGACCATTTAGAAAAGGTAATAAAGGTAAGAAAATTGCAGCAAGTATTTGGATTCATATCTAAGATGTAGAAATCAAAGATTGGCAGTGCCTACTACATTTGATCCTTGGTCTTTTTTCTGTTTTCTGTTATGTGCCTTGTACTGTTTTTGTCTGTAAAATGTACAAAAATTCCAATAAATACATGGTTTAAAAAAAAAAAGATTGTCAGTGCAACAAAAATAAATAATACAGCGTTACACAGCATATGCCTATGTTTCTGTTTCCACAGCATGTCCAAGGCAGGAGATAGAACACCCTCTACAACTTCTGTTGACTCAGCCGCAATAGATGGGTAAGTTTAGATGGCATACGATTCTCACAGCATTTGTGCAGTTTTCTGATTGTGATAGACAAGCCAATATTGTGGAGATGCAGCTCTCTTTTGCATAGAACCATTAGTTGATCTACCACCAAATATATAACTCAGGGGGAAAAACATGGTAAGTGCAATAGTACAATGCTAACTATGCTGATGTGTATTGTGTGGTTGAGATATTTTCACTGTATAATCAAGGTGTCTTTAAATCTTGGTTGACATGTAAACACATGCATTTGCCCTTTCTCCCATTTATTGTTTGATTTATTGTTTATGTAGTAGCAAAGATGGTTCCCTATCGGGTTCAGTCTCAGAAGCACCCAAGAAATCATCGAAGAAGTCCAAGAAAAACACTGAGAGCATGATCAAAGTCTACAACTCTGTGCTCAACAGTGTTTTTGGGGCGGTAAGTAGCTGACATCCACATTTTGTGATTTTAATCTGTACAGTTTAATTGGATGTGTTATGGTACTTGAACTCTAGTGCAAGACACTGTTGAAACAGTTTAAGTTGTTGCTTTCTACTTTCAACACCAATTTCCAGATTTTTGCCATATTTAGACACACTTTTATTCAATAACGTGTTTGCGTTAATTTTGTTTTTTTTGTTTTCCTCACTGACAATTTAAGGCAACTTCAAATTGAATACACATTTTAAATAGCCATGGACTGAGAAAGGCCTGAGGATTACTAACATTTTTAAATGTATGTGATTAAGACCGAAAGGAATAGATCTCCACAATACAGTGGATACTCATAAGCAGGCACTGTGTGTCAGACATTAAAACATCAGAGTCAGAAGTGAGGTGGAAGTCAGGCAGCGTGTTTACAGTTTAGTGCCTGATCTTTCTCGAGCTGCTATCACTAAGCCTGACGTGTCTACAGTATTAGTGGCTCATTGGTTGAGGCTTACTGCCACACTTTATTAGGGTTATCCAAATGATGAGCACTGCCAAACACTTGATTCACCTTGAAAATACTTACCTTTTCCATTGTACATATGGACACTGATTTACAAACAGGGTCATACCTGAGACATGTCCTGTATGGCTTTTGTAATTTTATTGTGTCCATATCCGACATTAAAGTGCATAATCTTAATACACATGCTTATGAATTACAAAGTACATACACATCTTTGACATTAAACACAACACAGGAATTTAATCAAAAGTTGATACTTTGGTAGTATTTGCAGATCACATTTATCTTCCGAACTATAAAAATAGATTAACATTCTAAACATGTGTTTTACTGTTTCTGCAGGAGAGAGAATTAGCTCAGGCTGAGTTGGACGGTAAGTGTCCCTTCCACAGCTCATTGTCCACGTTATAGTAGATTACAGACTTGTTACAATTGTTAATATGTTAATAGTTCCATCTTAAGTGGCATATATATAAACCACATCTGGGACTGTTCTGATGTCTTTGTGATTCCTGACCTTTCTTACAGAGTTACAAGAGGCCTTCAAAGAGTTTGACTACGATCAAGATGGATACTTGAACTACAAGGATGTGGCTGAATGCATGAGGACCATGGGATACATGCCCACAGAAATGGAGCTGCTGGAGATAGTACAACAGATCAAGATGAGAAGTGAGCTGATAGAAGACCCTTAAAAAATAGAATACAAGGAGGCCGGGTTGGGTCAGTGGGTAGAGCAGGCGCACATATACTTTCAAATCCAACCTGTGACGATTTCCTGCGTGTCTTCCCCCTTTCTCACCTAGCTGTCCAGTCAAATAAAGGCAGAAAAGCCCCGAAAAATGATCTTAAAAAAAAAATAGAATACAAGCATACAATGTCTTTAAACTGACATGTCTCCTCTTCACAGTGGGCGGGTTAATGGATTTTGAAGACTTTACTGAGCTAATGGGACCCAGGATGATGGGAGAGACTGCTGACATGCTGGGACTCAAAGAGCTCCAGTCGGCCTTTGTACAGGTCAGTCAACTGATAATAAAACAATCCACGTAGTAACAAAATTACAGCAAAAGGAAAGAAAGGGTCAGACAGATGAGTTTTATTAACATGAGCGAATATATGCAACCTAACAAAGAACTTCCGTCAGGTTGTATACATCTCAGTGAATATGTTTAAAAAAAGTAAGGCCCCATATTGTAAAAAGAAAGATTTCCATGTGTTTTTTTAAATTATAAAGCAGGTCGAGGTGCTTTGTAAATACTGTAATGTAAATTACAGTTATATTCAGACAGACAGTATGAGTTTTTTTTTTATGAACATTAAAACATGTTCTATAGTAGAAACCCAAAATACAAGTATGAACCTAAAAATGAGCATACTATGGGGCCTTTAATAATTGGACACATTTCAACAAATGGAATTCTACTGTTAATTTGAGCAATTTCCTTGCATTTTTAAAACTCAGAAAGTTGTCAACCAATTTTCATCACTTTGTCCGTTTTGAAAAGTTTGACCTTGATGGAGATGGAAAGATCAACCAAGATGAGATGAAGGAGGCAATCAAGTCGATGCTGGGGGAAAAGCTGAAGAAAGGAGAACTGGAGGAGATCTTAAAGGAGCTGGACATTAACGCAGATGGAAGCATTGACTTTGAAGGTGAGAATAAGAAATTCAGGAACATTTATACATTTGACTTTTTGGCCAGAAGTGTGCATTTCATGCATGTGTACTAAACATCATTGGCACTTTGGTGTTTAGTCAGATAACTCAGCACTGACTCGATGTTTCGTCTTCTCTCTCCTTTCAGAGTTTGTGATGATGCTCTCCATTCGCTAGCTGCTAAAAAGACGCTTCTGAATCATTCTATAGATGGTTGGACACACACAACTAAAACCCAATATTGACAATATTTGTAAAGTAGGTATAGATCTACAACATTTTTGTGTGCCTAACTGTAATAATGACATGAATGATGGATTGTTGGGAAAGATGCTGTATGACTCTTGTGTAGCATCAAATATGGTGCATGCTGTCAACAGAGTTATTTCGAAAGATACATGGATGTTTTGCAGTGATATAACATGTAAATAAGACTGATGTTTTACTATTTTAATAAAGCAATCAAAATTTTTTTAAAACGTGCCTCTTAATTAAACAACAAGACCGTAATATAAAATATAATAAGTAATTAATGGACTCACCACATTTAAACCTCTCAAACAGACTTTATTCAAAAAACAAGTCTTTTATTACCTCCAGGTCATTGTCAAACAACAAAATGATTGAAGTAATTATCATCTGCTAGAGAATATAAGTTATATATAAATTAAATTCATTTCACATGTCAATTGTTAACAACAATGCAGCTTTGAGCTTTTTCAGAAATGGAGTCTTCAGAAATGGAGAAGCATTTGCACATCCAAAACCATGGTGCAGGTGTGTCCGGAAAAAAAAAGAAAGTCACATTTTAGAATAAAATCCCACATCCGGCCAACATTTGATGGTGGCACTGGAACCAACCATGAGATAAACTTATTTCCTATTTGAAAATCTAAAACACAACTGGTAACTCAATCTGCTTATTATTAATAACATCCAACTACTGTATATATGCACAATCAAGAAAGATCTGCAACATGCAGCATGTGATCTGGTGAAATTAAAGTCTCATTGTCAGAAAACAGAAATCAGGAGAGATACTAAACTCAGTGTTTCACAGGAGGAGAAGAGATAGACATGCCACTGCTACCACAGGAGTCAGGAAGTGGGCTTTAAGGAATGCACAGTCAGAAGTCTGAGGAATTGTCTGTCTTATTCTTTCAATTCAATGGAAAATCTCAATCTTCTGTACGTGCAATGCCAGGATGTACCACCACTAAAAAAAATAATAATGTTGGGATAAAAACATATCTTACATCAAGTATATCCCTCCTCACCAAACCCAATTAACTTCTGTTTCTGTGTCTTGCTTGGTCAGTAAGTACAGTACACTCTGTGTCAGCATGTATATGCAAAAAGTGGCAACTGCAAAAACTAAAACTGTTTATTCGAGCATATACAAAAAGTGTAAACTACCTACTGTTCTCTCTGCATTATGTATGTCTCCCATGAGTCACTGACTCGTCTATTTCTTAACTTCTCTGTGGAATGCTTGCTCTAACTTTTGGACATTTTATGACAATCAGAAATACCACCCGAAAAGCAGATTTTGTAAACAAATGCATATATGTCGTCCTAGCATGTGAGTTCATTTTAACATTTTGTGCACTTTGCATGGTGCAAACATTGGCAGGTTTGAGGGTATTCAGGCGTCCCCAGGATGACACACACTAAAACTGACGGTACTGTAGATGCCGCTCTGGATTAAAGCCCCTACCGAATGGTATAATAATGCATGTTGTATCATTTCAACAGCTTTGTGAGGATATTATGGATCGATTCAGCAGTTTGTTAATGTAAGCTGAAGGCATGTTTTGAGTATTTGTGGCAAGTTTGGACCAACATCATGCATAGTCCATATGTCCAATGGTCACACTGCAGTCACTCAAAATCACATCACAACATCCTTCGATGTACAGCCCAAAACACAACGAGCAAGTGGCTACAACACCTACACCTCTTGTCTTTCTGTTAATGCCAGTCCCTACATGCTATCAAACCTCTCAATCTCACTTCTTCTTGTAACTTCCCCTTCATTTTTCATGCCTTTGCATCTTCTATTTTGTCTATCCACAACTCACGTGTCTTCATTGAGCAACAGGACAACTGCTAGGCTAGTAAGACTTGTCAACGGTCTTCTGTTGTCTAGAGCTCTTTGGTCAGCTCATCAGCAAATTCAGTCATGATGTCATGCACCCAGATGTCCCTTTCTTCCTGTGAAGTATCGACCAGGAAGACCATCAACTTCCTGTCCCATGGGTTTGTGGCTTCCTGTACGGCCTCTAGCTGGGCCACAAGTGGTTTCTTCTCCACATGGTTCCTGAAAACGATGGACGCTTCCTCGGACCACTGCCTCTGCTTCAATCCTGTGAGGAAAACAGGTGTGAAGGTTAAGCTAACGATACAATGCTAACATTGAATGATACATAAAGGAAACGCCTGGCAGGCACTTGCTTGCTTGGTCATAACCATTCCAATGATGTGCTTACTAAATACATTGTGTTTCACACCCCCAACCGGCCCTGTCAGAAGAGTCTGGGTCTGCCGAGGTTTCTTCCTAAAAGGGAGTTTTTCCTTGCCACTGTTGCAATAGCCACTGCTAATGCTTGCTCTGGAGGGAATTACTGTAATTGTTGGGGTTTTGGAATTTATAGTGTGGTCTAGACCTACTCTATCTGTAAAGTGTCTCGAGATAACTCTGTTATGATTTGATACTATAAATAAAATTGAAATTGAATTGTTTCACTGAGGAACATTAATAACTTAAGATCTAGAAGAGTGGGTAGTTTTCTAATTAAATTGTTGAAGCACATGGGCGCACGGATAGCTCAGTTGGTAGAGCGGGCGCCCATATACAGTATAGAGGTTTACTCCTCGACGCAGCCAGCCCGGGTTCGACTCCGACCTGCGGCCCTTTGCTGCATGTCACCGCCCCCTTTCTCTCCCCTTTCATGTCTTCAGCTGTCCTGTCAAATAAAGGCTTAAAAATGCCCAAAAAAGAATCTTTAAAAAAAAATAAAATTGGGGGATGCTTCCCCTTTAATCAAGAAAGTTTTATGTTTAGTGAGTTTATATTGATTGAATTTTTGCTAAAATAAGAAAGGCAATAATTTATTGTTATAGTATCCCTCCTGGCAAGTATTGGAGCTAAGGCTCAGGCAGAGTTTGGCAGTCGTGAAAGATGTACTCAGATCCTTTAATTAAACATAACAATATGATCATGTAAAATACTCTATTACAAGAAAAAGTCCTGCATTCAAAATCTTACTTAACTAATAGCACAGAATGTAGTTTTATCAGCAAAATGTACACCATGTATCAAACGTAAATGTACTCATTATACAAAAACACAATAGTACATTAGAGTAGGCTGAGGTGAAGCTAATTCTAAATATTTGTAAAAAGTAGAGTTAGCAAGTAGTATAAAGTACAGTTTAATTTATAAAAATTAATCATATTTTATACGATCATCATATGCTTTATATGTAAAGTATGAATCTTAAAGGTAACAATTAACTATTACTGTGTTTATTACTATTACTATATTAATGTAGTTTTGCATTTAGTTATTGTATAACAAGTACAATATTTGCCTCTGATATGTAGTAAAGTAGAAATATAAAGTCAATCCACCACTGGGAGTTTGGATGTTACCTTAGTGACCTTAACAACAACCATCAGACTCTGTTGTGGTGGAGCTCCGTACTCTCTACTCACCAGCCAGCTGAGCAGTGATTCCCTGGAACGGCAGCTGTCTGAACTCTTTGATCAGAGGCCTGAGCTGTGTGCAGCTGACCAGCTCATGTTTACCATAGTCCAACTCGTACACAGACACCAACCCATTAGTCAGAACTCCCTTCACTAACACACGGTGCCAGCTGAGAAACGAGAAGGAGGAAGAGTGGATCTATTTAGGCAACGCACAGCTGCTTCCATTTATTATTGAATATCTAAAACAGACAGAAACAAGACAAAAGCCCCCCCAAATACTCAGTGGAAATCAAAGTAACTCACCTATTCTCCACTTTAGCAGCATATATATGATTCTTTTCTACGTTGAGTGGTTTCTGCTCAGTTTTACTGTAGTAGAGAATCATCTCTCCCATCAACACTACCAGTTTGTACATATCTCTCCAGGGCTGTAGCACAAAGTGGCCTGGATGGCACGCCACTGATACATAGACGTCTATGTTGTTTCCTGAGAAGAAAAAGACTTACACGTGAACACATGATTTTCTGGGCTATAGTAAGGCCAGAAACGATTTCCACTATCTCCATTACCTGCTGGGGGCAGCTCTAGCAGCGGTGGCAGCTGGAGAGAGGATGAGGGGGCAGAGGGTGTCTCTGGTGGGCTGGTGGTGGTCATGTTGCCTCCTCCACCTCCTTTGGGTCCTGATAGAGCCTTCCTGAGATGAGGCTTGGCTGGGACAGAAGTTGATGTTGGACTTCCATTAGTGTAGTCACTGGTGCTGGGAGTCTTGGAGGATAAAGTCGCTGTGGAGATCTTGGCAGGCCTGTGAAATTAAATTAAAAAAAACAAGTCATTTAGTGTATAAGTTACATAAGTTTTAACTTAATTAGCTAGATAGTGAAGGGATAATACAGTGAATAAAAAAGCAGCAGAAACCTGTGGCTCGTCAGGAAAACATCTGGTTGCTGTTTGAACAGGTCGGACTGGGCCATCTGATGGTTGAGGCTGCGGGCCGGGTCGTGGAAGTTCTTGTCGGTAAAAAGGTGGACGTAGACGCAGCGCTTGGTTTCATCTACCTTGGCAACCTTGGTCGGGATGTCAAGGTTAGTGGGAGGTACATAAGGAAGAAAAACAGAGGTACTGAACCAATGAAGGCATAATTTGAGTGATTTTTAAAACAAATAACTATCATCACTGTGGTTTAAAAAAAAAACTGAAGATGTTTAGATGTTAAGGAAGGGCGGCCAGCAATTTACCTTCATGCTACAGTCTGTGGTGTTAAGCACTTTCTCTCGAAGCCATTGGACAGCCTCTGGACTCCAGGATCCAACACTGACAGCCAGGTCTGCTAGACAGCACTTCACAGCCTAAAACAAAAGGTTGATGAAGTAATTTTCTCAAATAACCAGTAGGACTGTATGAGGACTCTGTCCTCAATACAACAGTACACAAAAAATTATTTCCTTTGAGCATTAGCATTGCTCTTGACTGTTTTTCACAGTCTGTGCTTTGACCTGTGGAGGGATGGCCATTAGGTCATAGAGGAACTGCGGTGGAATCTCTCTCAGCTCAAACACCTCTACAGAAGCCTGGACACCCACATCAATGAACAGGATGTCCAGCACTCTGCTGCCATGCAGGTTGGTGATCTAAAGACAGAAACATAGACAGGAAAACCTCATTTTTTATAGTTAAAAATGTGCAGGGAATAACACAGTATTTATGGATGGTCTTTCTTTTTTAATCTCTGCTGTCAGGGTAACTACACCTGCCTCTATTGTGCAGTTTATTCCCTTTGTCAGGCCAACGTCAATCATATGTGGATTTGTTAAGCAATTCACCATCTGTGCTGCAGGGAAGAGTGCCATCTTACCTCTACGCGGGACCATTTGCCTTTGTAGCGAGCCAGACATCCTTTCCCACAGAAGGGTCTGGACACCAGGAACTCTGATGTTACCTGGAACAGAAATTTGTTTCATCAAGAAACCGGTAGTATCAGATTATTGTTGAATCTGACTGTACTTCCTCTGGACTGGCGAGATTACTGAGTATGTGTAACTGCTGCTTTACAACTGCAATAAAATGATACTGTAAAAGCTCACACAAACATTTCACAGGTCCACTCAGTCTGCTGCAGGTGTACACTGCAATGACATCAGAGATTAGGACTTTAGATCTGTGGTTCCTTGAAATGGAAAGGGGTTGTTGATGTTTACAGAAATGAAAACATAAATTTGAATTAGGGTCAAATTAATCGTAGAGGAGTTATGTTCTTACTTCTACATTTACTCACAACAGTTGATTGATGACACCAATGTTACCACACTAGCAGAGGGAGTTACCCTAATAGATAAACAACATATCTTTTGCTTGTCTCAACCATGGATTACCAAACTGGTTATCAAAATGTGAAAGTCATTCTCTGAACTTCCTTCTGACTAGAAAAACAAAACCAGACCATACAGTTTGCTACATGTCATGGAAATAATTTGTATAAAGTATGTACTGAAAATGATGTGTAAAGGTCTTATTACTTTCCTGCATGCTTGATGCATTCAAATCAAAAAAACATTCTCTGGATTTGCAAGCTTGGTAAAGTACAATAAAGCTTCCACTGTGTTTACATAAACACTGACGTAAAGCATGACTAAGCCTTAGAGTACAGCAGTGGCACACCTCTACTGTGCTGCTAACAGATAAAGTGGCTTGGTAAGATTATCAACCCTAATCTCAATCTGTCCACAACTCTGCCTGAAAGTAGCAGCACAACACAAATAAATTCACAAAAGGCTTTGAATGATGAATGTGTGAGTTCTGTGTTTACTCCTTGTGAATATGGAGCATAACTAACAAACATGTTGGAATAAACACATATACACATTGCAAGGAAGTTTTATATTGTTCTCTTCTTGTTTCCAATCAGGAGTATGCAACCCATCTGTGTGCACCCCATGTGTGTTCCATTTACCAATAGTTATGTTATATAGTTAAATACAGAATTACTAGTGCAGATGCTAATGCAATAGCTGCAGCTACTGAACTTAAAAAGGGTAACATGTGAAGCTACACAAATAAAAGGCTGTAGTTTTTAGCAAACATTACTTATAAACCGTTGTCAATAGTACATGGATGGTGGCTTGGATTACTACAGATTTGGTGCTCAAATGAGTATTTACGGCAGCAGGATGATGAATGCCTCATTGAGTCAAAATAAACTAACATGTCCATAGTTGTTGTAATAAAAGACCTTGTATCAGTGTAGCTCATTGGTGTGATTTTAAAAGTTTGGGCAACAATTAAAATCTATGGCATATTTGCATCAACAACTGAATAAAGAGTGGACATTTTTACAGTTTCAAAAGTCAGTGAGACATCAAATGTAGCATGGATTTAACCTGTAATTGGAAGTAGGTCTCTATATTCTCCAGTATCACATTCAGCTTGGCAAGGCCTCTTGAGGGCAGCTGACAGTAGATGGTCCCATCTGAGCAGACGCTTCTGACAGTCACCTTCATATAAGCGCTGTTCACCTGAGGAGAGCCAGTAATAAGAGTTTAGTGAGATGTACAAACAAACGCACACTGACACAACAACGCACGTACACAAACTCTCCTCTACCTGTAACGGGCTGGCTAGCGTCTTGTCCTGCAGGGCTTTCATGCAGGCAGCGTTGATGTTGACATCATCATCCTGCGACGTGTCATACAGGACAACAAGAGGGGTCTGCCCTCTCTCTAGGATCTCAGCCAATAGGATCCTTCCACTTGCCATTGTCTCAAACTTCTTCAGCACAGCAGGCTCCTGACAGAATGGCTCCAGGCCTAGACAGACAGACAGACAGACAGACAGACAGACAGACAGACAGACAGACAGACAGACAGACAGACACACACATTCATCAATTTGAACTAGAGGCCAATAAATGATGGAGTAGGGAAAAATAAGAAAAAGTCAGACTCACCTGCAAGTTTACATTTAGTCGCCTGGAAAGGCAGTTGGAAAAATTTCTCATGCAGCTCAAACACTTTGGTTGTGCTGATCACCTCTGAGAAGCCATGATCCACATAGTACACCTACAAAAACCACAGGGATAACTGACATTTCCTCACATCTCAAGATCTCATAGATCTCATACTTTTTGATTAATTTGTCTTGGATCCGTTACTTGGCCTTCAATGATTAGTGTCCTTAGTACATTTTTTGACTTCTCACCTTGGCCTTGTCAGCCATGACCTCGCAGACTTGCGCCCTCAGAATTTCCTCCTCCTCCTCAGCCCTGACAGCAACAAGTTGGCCAGAGGATGGAGATGACAAAGGAGTTGGACTGCTTTGGTCAAGGCCATAAAACTCCCTCATTTCATCTTCCATGGACTCCTGGGCCTGGGAGTAACCTTCACCAATGTACCTAAGACAGGAGGAAAGACAGACAGTGAGAGATTTATGAACTGTCCTGTCTTATGGCGTTTTTCCATTACATGGTACCTGCTCGACTCGCCTTAACTCAACTCACCTTCCAAGCGTGCTGAGGCGATACCAAAAGGTGACGTGAAAACCTGCAGACTACTGATTGGTCGGAGAGAAATATCACTTATCAATGCGTCATCATTGCTAGCGACAGACGGGGGTGTCCTGAACAAACCCGCCATTTTTAAATAGTTTAGCCAACAGGGTTTTTTTTCTTTGTTTCCTGTGAAACAAAATGTTTCTTCTGGCTGTTGCAACAGCCACATGCCGAGTCAAAAAACAACACACCTTTCGACGTTCTGTGTGTGTGTCGCGTTAGGTCACGGCAGTTTTCTTGCGGCCTCACGCATGAGGTGGTACTAAATCTGCAATGGAAAATGTAGGACGGGGCACCGCGGCCGAGCCGAGTAGAGCTGGTACTAGCAGTGGGTAAGCGCCATTACAGTACATTTACACATACAGTTCTCTCCTACCTGAGGATAACTCCATTGGTGTTGGTGGCCTCCACCACTAGCACAGAGGGGTACTCCTCTTTGGGAATCTGCAGAGAAGGCACGGCGTGATTACTGAGCCTCCTCCCCAGCTCCTGCCTCAGCCTCAGCTCCTCCTCGCTGGCTGAGGAGTTCCTCCTGTTACAGTTTTCATCCTCTCCTCCTCCACCGCCACTGCTGCTCCTCCTATAGAGGATGGCCCTCTTGGGGTTGTCAGGCATCGGGTAGTCGATGGTACAGATGTCGGAGAGGAGATGAAGGTTCTCCAGGACGTGTCCGGGAAGTTTAAACTTGTAGATATATAAAATTAAACAAATATTTATATTAAAAAAAGTGCAAATGGCACCTGAGTTTGGTAATGACGTTAATATGATAGTGTTTCAAAATGTTACTGACTTTGTAGGTGTCCTGGAAGAGCTTGGGCAGCGCGTGGGCCCACAGGCCATTGGAGTACTTCACCAGCAGCTCCTCCAGTTTCAGCTTCAGCTCGGGGCTGAAGGTGGCAGGGGAGGAGGGGGGGCTGGGGGACGAGGAGGACGATGGTGGATTCTGAGGAGAGCGAGAACCTGAGCGAGTCAGATGGATGCTAGGGGGTCTCTGCTGGATGGGGGACTGCACGGGTTTGTCTGCGGGGGTGTTTGAAGTTGGGACAGGGGCAGAGGTGGAGTTTGGGGTAAGGGTGGGTAGAGGGGAGGATGTGGTGGTCTGTTCCTTGGCAGGGTAGAGTAGCAGCTCTGATGGGTTGCTGCTGCAGGTTTTCTCTACCTAGGAGAATAAATGGAAAGGACTTATTATAAAACCATTTTGTAGGCAATACAGACTGACCATGACTATAAATTCATGAACTAAGCATTTTACAATACACTTTTAGGATTGGTATTAATTTGTTGTTGACAAGAGTGCACAGGCTTGTCAATTAACCTCTGCCAAGCCCCAAAATGTATCTTTGGTAAACTAATTACAGATCATGGTTAAAAAATTCCTATTTCTCTTGCCCTGTGATTTGTGCCTTCTGCTATATACAAAAAATGGCATTGACTTGTCTCAGTGTTAAACTACTAAGAAATATGATTACTTCAAGTATTTGTGTTTCTATGCAGAGTGCTTTGGGGGTTTTTGTTTTCAGGATTTTGTGCATAGTGTCTACCTGTGCATATTATATTATATATAGAGTAAAGAGTACACACAGTGCATATGTGTGTCCAGGTGTCCAGGTCTTTGAGGGCCTCAGTGGGCATGTCCTGTTTGTACAGCTCTCTGTAGATCTGAGGCAGCTTTGACACCCAGAACCCATTACTGTACTTCCCCAGGATTTCCGTGATTCGACCCTGGACCTGCTGAGGGTTGTAGGGCTTTCCTTTCCCCGAGCCGAGGCTCTCGTTGAGATTCAAGGTGGCTGGAAGGTTAGAGAAAAAACACAGAAGGGAGATTACACACATATACAAGCAATTACTGCTTCTACAACTTTGATCTTCTTGCCCCAGAAACTTGTGGATCGCATGGCATGCTTTTTCCCCGAAACAAAGGCACTTGAGTCTTGAAAGAGATGGATGGATTCTTCAAAAAGAAGAATGATAATGAGGCATCTTCACAAACAGTCATGCTTCCTTTTGCACCTGGATTGGTCTGTTGCTCTGTTGAGCTAGATCAGAAGATGAGGAAAAAACTCAAAGAAACCAACCCATTGACCTTCAGGCTTCTTTTCCTTTAATAAAACTTTAACTACAAAAGTTAAAGCCAAACACTGTCAAAAATTCCATTGAAACATGCCGCTTGAAACTTATTGACAGTCAGTATTCATTCAAATAAGGATATTTATACTGGCTATTGCCAAAGGCGTTTCTAAATTTCAATATTAAAGTGTGAATCCCTAGAATAATCAAAGAGAGCCTTGTTATACCAGCACTGTAAGGTGTAGGTCTTGCACATTTCCTAAACAGGGAGGGACTCAAATGAATATAATTTCCTCCTCACTCAGGGATGTGTCTTTACATACAGGAAGCATCAGCTCTTAAACCAATTCAAAATTCAATATCAAACTTTAACAGTCTCTTCTGTCTGTAGGGGCCTGAAAAAAACATCTGAAAAGGCTGAAGCCTTCAAACATACTGTATGTGCCTCAAAGCAATGCAGTTTATTACATTCCAGTGTGTTTCCCCAGACAATGCAGGCCATAGCCCTTCTTCAAACAGGCAACATGACAACAAACACATTCTTAGTTAAAGTAATGGTGGTAAAGAGTAGTGAGAACCAAGTAAAATGGTGTTGCTATTTGTTTGCTTTACACATCAGAAAATGGTGAAGGCCAGGAAGAGACATGATTTGATACTTCAGCACAGGAGCACAGCATTACAATGAAAAACTGTTCTTTACTTAGTTGAGTGTTAAATATCCTCTGGTGATGCCTAGAGCAGCTGGCCAGCATTTGAATTGTCTGAAGTTATACAGGTCTGGGCAACATTTCTGTTCGTTCAGGAGGACGAAACGCTACACAAAATGTATTTTCAGCTAAATAAAAAGCAGCACGTCCTACTTACGACTGGTCTGTTGGGAGTTTCTGGAAAGGTGAGCATGCACCTCCTTCTGAAACCGTGACGGGAGGGTCATCCTCTTGTCTGACCTTGACACAAGAGAACGAGGAGCATTAGTTTCTATGGGCTCTGGAAGAGATGGAAATTGTGCAGAAGACAGACTGGAAACAATGTTTTTTTCATCTTTGTGCATAGTTTAGAGAAATTCACTCTGACTACAGTTTTAAGGCTCGGCTTGGCCTGGCTCTGTGCTGCATCTCCGATTCCTAATCTATTAGGCAAAGCACATCTTTAAAAAGGACTTTGGTAATATCTTAAAGTCTAACCAGATAACCAGCTTAAATTCAGCACAAGACTGAGTATTTTTTGGTTTGTCCTCAGTAACGCAACCCATTAATCAAACTGCCTTCATCCCCATTGGTCTAGAACAATGGGTCATGAGATACAGCAAACTGGATACAGCATTGCACTGTAGATGCTACTCCTCAGACCTAGTCAGCGACAAACTGAGAATGCATGGAAAGATTGTTACATTGTGTAAAATATCCATCTCTTTTCGTAGACATAGCTGAACTGATTTTAATTTCAGTAATTGGATCTTGTAGGTCAATCTTTTCCTTCTTTCCACCCCTCCCATATCCTCTTCTTTCCAACCTTGAGGTGCCTGCTGTTCAGATCAGTCACCTCAATGATACAGTAAATGCATTGTTAAAACATTCCTCCTAATTCTCCTGATTCAGCCTGGCAATCGACTTCTTGTCTTTCTCTTCAGTCACAACCCCTGGCTCATCCTGGTACATGGCTAATAATGAAAGCAAGCAATCAATAAACAGAGCAAAAAGGTTGTTAACTCTGTGAGCCTAAATGGCTGTGAGAAGGTTTGAAGGACTTCATTTCCCATGCATAGATCACAGAACAAAACATCAGCAATCTGTGCACTCCACTGACCTAAATGCTATTTTCAGCAGGATCAACCATCACTGATGGTTCTCTGGACTGAACACAAACCCACTGCTACTATCAGAGACAAATTCTTATTTTACGTATAGTTTAAGCTTCAATTAATCATTTCCTGAAGGAAGCCAATAACCAAAACTGGCGATGTAATGTTATTGTAATGCAATGTTTGTCCAGTAGAATAAATGTTGAGGTGTCCATTGGTAGCAATGGGGAGGAATTTCTCTATTGGTAACCCAATTTGTATTATTCCAAAAAAACATTGCAACTTTGCAGTACAAAAAGTAATGCAATAAGATTCAAATTGACACTAACAGTGCCTGCCAGTTAAAGTAATTCTAAGATATTAAATTCAAATGGTCATTATTTTTGTTAGTGTATGTCCTTAATGCCTGGACAACAAGGACAATTCTCATTTGGTCTTCAGCCAGGAGACATCCAAGAAGAAGAATGACTTAGAAATAATGGAAATTTGAATATTTACATTGCCATGACAACTGGGCAAACTACCTCTTCAATGGAAGACTGTCTGATATGATCGAAACCCCCAAAACAGCTACTGAGCGTACCTTGTGGTGACATTGTTTGTAGTCTAAGCCCGGCTACACACTGGATGCGTGGTGTGAGCGTGTCAGCTGCGTGGCGTGTCCGTTTTTATTTCGGCTGCCATGTTAACAGCTTAGAGCTTGCACACTGCCTGCGTGACACGCACGTCTCAGGCGTGGCTCGAGCCACGCCGAAAAAGCGTGCATGCTAGAAATAGGACCGACACCTGACGTGACACGCAAGCGTGTTGGAAGCGTTTCCAGGCAAAATAAAGTAGGAAAAGATGTTTATATGTAATTTTGACACAAATAAATTTAATAAATGACATGTTGATGTTTGAAAGTCTCTAGGTTTTGACATAAATTCAGATATAAATGTAATTTAAAAACAATAATAAATAATTATCGATTTTCAAATATTGCAGCTGTCAATACAGAACGAAATATTCTGTATGTAGCTGGATACTGCCGACGTCTTTGCTGTAATCAAATCAGTAGATATTTATGTTTATCATGAAGTATACTGTTTGAGTGCAGTAAATCAGTGGGAAACATACATGTGTACAGACAAGGCTAGCAGCAGCAGCGTCGCGTCAGACACGTTTCTGATGTGAAAAGACAGAAAAATCCACGCAGCCGCCACGCAACTGACACACAACAGAAACACCATGCTCACGCCACGCAGCCAGCCGGCGTTAGGTCTAGATTGGGGTTAAACTGTTTTCTGGAGCCTGTTAGACTAAAGCCTGCACCTTTGTTTTGAGTTTGCTTCCATTATTGTAAATTTCTTGACAAAGGAACCTGGGACTTCAGTGTCAACAACTTTGTCGTAGTATGGACACCCAAGAACTACCCAGCCTGTCACACAAACACGAAGACAGCCTGAACACACACAAAACCCTCCCATTCAGGTCTCCTCCACTCATTTCTCCAGTGTTTTTAATTTAATAAAATTATTTTTTAAACTGTAATTCTATGTTGGATCTTTTTTTTGATTGTTGAAGTTACCATTTATACTGCCATGTATCCCATAGTACACCTGCAGGCACACACACACACACACACACACACACACACACACACACACACACACACACACACACACACACACACACACACACACACACACACACAAATGATGATAACGCTGGTGTACTGTCCAGTGGAAGATCTAGAGGGATACAGAGAGATGTGCTGATTCACTCTGTGTCGGTTTAGAATTGTTAATCTACCAGAGAATAGAGGGGGGATTAGAAAGGGCTCACATCCCCCCTGCTCTGGGCTTGTGTCCCCTGCCAACACACCAGGCTTCTCACCCTGCCGCCCCATTGTGCACACTGGACACCCATGGTGACACTGAGACAGAGAGGTCTGATGTCAGTTGTTTTCACACTGAACGGACAAACAGAGCTGTGGATGGATGAAAGTGAGAGAGCCAGTCTATGAGCTGGATTAAACTTGATTCTTGTTAGAGCAATGCAGATAGATAATATCTCGCAATGCTTCTAGATGGCTTCTTCAATAACAATGAATCAGGTTTTTAACTCATTTCAGGTCATGGTGAATGACAGTAGAACTCTGAAGCCAAAGTCTGTTGAAATAAGTATTGATTTTTAAAAAGGAAAAATAGATTTGGACCAATCCGGAAAGCATAGGAAAGCAATCTGGAAAGCATGTATTGATGAAAGCATCAAAACATAATGAGCAATTTACCAATCAATTTACAGAGAGTGTAAGAAAGAGAAGGAAGAATGGTGGTGAGCAAGGTGAACAATGAAAATGTGCCAAACATGTAGATGAGGAGGCACAGAGAAAAGAGGTACAAAGAAGAAGTGGCTAAGTGAAGGGAGGGAATATAAAGACAGAAACAGACAGAGAGAACCAGAATAATCTAGAGAGCACAGCATCAGCCCAGTGCTGAATAAGCAGCAGCAGGGAGGCTGTTGCACTCAGAAACCAACCAGAGTTTAACCAAGCTTCCATTCACCAGCAGTCTATTCTGATTCAGCTCAGACCACACAGGTGGGAGGAGAGGAGGGAGACAGTGAGTGAGAGAGAATGAGAGAGAAAAATATGTTTTTCATTGACTAGTGGCTGTAGTTTGGACTAGATGGTTGGGTGACACGAAAATATAAGAAAGTGGTCTATATTGTCTTAAACCATTCATAAAATAGTGAAAGCATGTTGCATCGCAGAGTGAAGCTACAGGAAATGTTCTGGCATGACAGCTAGCTTTTCTGAGCATGTTGGTCATTTGCACATTCCTCTACTTGGATTTCCCGAGCAGTGTGGAAGCCTGGTTGGTGACTTCCACATACAGTATAATTGTGCTACAAAATCCCACAAATATGTGCGAACCAAGCTTCCGCATTGGTATGTGAGCTGAAGTTGTCTTTTCATAATAAAGGCCTGCAACAAATTAGATCTTGAATGCAAAATCCATATTTTGTTGTAGAGGGTAAAAAACAGTATTTTGTCACAATAAAACACAACAATTTGATCACATAAAATCATCTAAATTTATAAACTTATTTGAAGTAAAGTAACTGTGTCCAACTCCTAACCATTTCCCTCACTCACTTCTCTGCAGGTGGGTTCCCTTTCCTGTTGGGTGTGTTCTGATTGGACAACTTGTTTGGATGTGCCCCAGTCTTGCCCTCTGACTGGCCATCCCTCATGTCCCTCGCCTGTCTGAAGTCTCCATGTCCCGCCCCTCGGCCGCCACCTCCTCCTCGACCTCCGCCTCGCCCGCGGTGGTTTGGCTGCCTCAGAGAAGTCTGAGGTTTGGCTGCATGGAGAAACAGAAGGCAAACAAGAGAAGTAAAACTATGGACTTAAAGTACAGACACACACACACACACACACACACACACACACACACTGACTCAGCTAAACCTGATGCTGAGACAGGGTAGTGTGTCTGTCTGGAGGGCACAGTGTTATAGATAGTTCAATAGCTGTAGACACAGTAGATCTGATGAGCAACAGCATAGCCCCAATCAGTGAGCCAGCCAGCAGCAACGACATCAACAACAACACAATATTGCAAATTAAACATTGAGAAAACTCTCCTGTGCCTACTTTCTTGGATTTGCCTGTTGAAATCCCCAATTGGATTGTGTAATAAATGGTGGATAAGGTACGCCTAATTGCTTTGAGTGTCGCGATGAGTAGATCGATACCACTCCCATGTCACTGCATTAACTATGGAGCTAGAGCCTATGGCTAGAGCAGGGAGTCGATTAGCTTTGATTAGCTTAGCTTAAAGACTGGAATCAGGGGAAAAACATGAAGCCTACCAGAACCTCTAAAGCTCAGTGATTAACTCGCTGGGAAGGAGAGAGAAAACCAGCAGAGACTCCAGCAAGTCACTGCGCCTGAAGAATATATAGCTACAGCTAGTCCTGTAAAACCACAACTTGTCATTTTTGCAATACTGTTTGTGCACAAATCAAAGTAATCAAATCAAAGTTTTAAAATGTTAATTATTGACCAGTAGAGGTGCTGGTATGCATATTGTTGAATTTTGGAGACAGCCAGGCTAGGTTACTCCTTGTTTCCAGTCTTTATCAGCCTGGATGCCAGTCTAACTTAGCCCCGCCCACAACATTTGAGGTCGCGAAGTTCGGTCTGGATTTGATCCCTTGAGCTGTTCGGACCAATCAAATTGTCAGGGCGGGCTTTATACGATGATGGACATATTGATCAACAGTAACGTAATCAACCACTTCACCAAAGAGCGCTTGGGTTGAATTCGGAGAATTGAGATGTGTAGCTAGATTCCTCCATCGCATCGGTTATAGAAGATATCGACAGCGCATTCATTTTAAAATCCTCAACAGGCCCGTCTCAGCTGATGGTGTCGCTGCGACTCAGCTGTTCAAGTCCGCCCGATAGAGAGAGACTGAAGAGAGAGAGAGCGTTGGAACAAAGCCGTGAATCAGAGAAATAAAACGTGTTTTCGCTGATTCATCACTAGAAATGCAACTGTAAAGCTGCAAGCACCTCGCTATCACTAACGCTATCCACATTCATATGAAACAAATGATATATCCAGCTAGAAAAAAAAAGTCTAAAGTTACAATACATCCATGGTTAGGATGGAAGTGCAAAGAATGGTTGCTATGGAGACGATACACCATCTCGGCCATAGTCAGGATATGGTCTTGTCTTGTCTGTCTGGTGTTGAGTTCTGTTGACAGTTGAGTTAAGTTCTGTTGCTCTGATTTGTTGTAGTTCTATCCAATTGAGTGCAGAGGCATTTTCTTTCCCAGTTCGGTTGAAATCAACCAATATACTCTTTGCCGTAATCACAGCAGTATCGGAGTATGACGAAGTCAGGCTTTAAGTCTGTATGCTAAATCAAGCTAATCAACGCCTGGTTCTAGCTGCTCCATAGTTAATGCACTGACATGAGTAGTATCCATCTTCTCATATAACTCTCGGCAAAAAAGCAAATATGTGTATTTCCCAAAATGTTTAACAATTTATTTGAATAACATGAGCAACCCTCTAAATGTATATTATCTATTGCAGGGAGACTGTGGTTGCAGTCCTAGGAACATTTAAGGCAAATTAATGTATGTGTGTTATTATGAAGTGGGGCTCTGCTGGAAAAGAGCATACAATACAATATAACATACAATATATATGCTTTATACAAAAAAAATATAAATTGTGTTTTTTGTTAGAACATCTATTTCAAGTAATTATTGTATGATTGATTTTTCTCAACAATTATATTCTCAGTTTTAAGACTGGTAACATCACTACTAGTGGAGAAAAGTACACCAAGTAACACCAAGTAGCAGAATAATTCTAACATGAGTTAGTAACTGTAATCTGTGATGGTCACTGTATGTTCAGTAAACAGCCCAAAAAGCAGAGTGCAATGATCCCAACACAGCACCTACCAGTCCAACCCCTCATCACTGTGATGTTACATCATTCAAGCACAGCATGCCCGGCATGACATCACATTCCTGCTAATTGACATCACCAATATACCCTGTTGAGCATAACCCTTAGTCATTTCCACTCCCACACTCCCTCTTTCTCCTACTGTCTCTTCTTTTATCTTCACCCGTTTCTTCCTTTCTCTTTTCCTCAGTGAGATCTAGAACTTTCTCCTGTTTTCTCATCCTCTCTGTTCTGGCTGAATCTCATTATATCTTTTCAGAGACAAAACACAACAAGCAGCTTCATCAGCCTACATCGTTTAAAGTCATTAGTAGGCAAATTTGATTTCTAAATCTTATTATTTTCTCTCTGAGTGTGTATACCCTATGATACTGGCAGTTAATCAATCAGCCAATTAATGAATCAATAAAACTTCCAGACGCATACACATTACAGAAACTCAGAAGTCACACATGCAGGAATATACAAGCTTAAATCCACATGCAGATATAGGCAACGACAAGCAGATACAGTCAGAGCAGACGCTGCGTCACCTCACCGGCATGGACACACAGTCCCTGATCTGTTTCTGTCTGAATATCAATATCCTGGTGAGGTGGTGGAGGAAAGGATTAGAGAGAGATGAAGAGGTTGATGCGTGAATCAGATGCTCTTCGCTTGCAGCTGAGTCTCAGCTGCTATAGGCTGCATTAGCCTCAAATCCGAACACGCCACCTCTCTCTCTCTCTCTCTCTCTCTCTCTCTCTCTCTCTCTCTGACTTCCTCCTTCCCTGTCATCTGTCCACCCCCTACCTCCTTCCCATTTCTCCATCCCTCTGCTTTTCTTTTCCTCCGACACTCTTGCTGCCACTCCTCTTTTCTCTTCTCCCTCTCCTTACTGCACTACCACCTCCTACTTCATCCTTTGACTCTGAGAATATTCTGCAGCATCACAGTCTAGCGGAGGTGTATGCGCTAAAAAGAAATTTGTGTGTGTCTGTATGTGTGTGTTCAGGTTTGTGATATTGCATGTTTGCAAATGTGCAAATATGGTTTATGAATGTATTTATAGCAAATAAAGTAGAAAAAGGTTAAGAATTGTGTGTGGATATACAGTAATATTGCATGTGAGCTGACATATTTAGATATACACGTAGGAAACTGATACACCTGTGCAGCCCTGAACATTGTGAATCTGTCTGCTTGAGTGCGCACGTGTGTGATATTCTTAGTGCCAAGGGAACTGCAGGTTAAAGTTAAAACAGGTCAGTTGTTCATCCACAAACTGTCGGGCTGTACCAAAAAAAAGCATTTTCCCCTGTTGTATTGTCACGTTCTAGTTTTCTCTTGCTGCAGCACAATTGGATTGAGAGGATGGATGGAGAACTAAATATATATTTCCAGGTTTCAGCTTAGTACAGATTATTATACTATCAGTATAATATATTGTCAATAAACATGTGTTTAGTTAGAGTATAAACAATACTGCTCTGTCATCAATATGCAATATATGCTATATATACAGTATATACTCAGTCAGGAGGCATTTTGTGTCACATGTACTGTATATCAGTGCTGATATACATCCAGCGTTCTCTTTACTATGTTGTCAAACATGTTTTGAATAGTGCAGCCATTTAGTCATTGATTCACATCTGAATGACATTCAAGTCCTTCATCAAACTTTTATCAAGAGTGGGTGCCCGGGTAGCTCAGTTGGTAGAGCGCGCTCATATATAGAGGTTCGACTACGACCTTTGCCGCATGTCGTTCACCCTCTCTCTCCCCTTTCATGTCTTCAGCTGTCCTGTCAAAATAAAGGCCTTATAATCTTAAAAAAAAACAACCTTTTGCGTGCTGGTTTAATGGGTTGTCTGTGAAGGCCAAAAACGGTCTGTTTAACATTGTTAAGGTCTGTTACAAGATCACTGGAGTACAGCAGAAAGACCTCAGCTCTCTGTGGAAGAAACATGTGGTTCAGAAAGCTAAAAAAATAATAAGTCAACCTGACCATGCACTTTTAAGTGAATTTGTAGTTATGCCGTCAGCCCGGCGCTATTATGTTGCTGTACAGAAAACTAATCAGTGTGCAAATTCTTTCATTCCTCGTCATTAGGCTACTGAACACAAACCGTTGATCTGATCTGTGCTCTTGTTGTTACTGGCATGTTGATATGGATGCTGATTGTTGTTGTTACTCTTATTATTACATGGATGGGATAGACTGTAAAAATGAATTGCCCCTTGCCCCCTTTCTGAATCTGAATCATAAACATATGCAGTATTGTTCTATTTCAGTGTTGGATACACACAGTAGCCCAACACACAAAAGATACCCAACACCAGTTTTTTTTGCAGTGTAGCTAAAGTGCAACAGTGTTAGCCACTGTTCATGATTCACTGTTCATCTTGTAATGTCCATATTTATTTACACTACTTCAGGCTGCTGTGGACCTTTAAAAATAAAAACTATAACTACAAGCTTTCAAAGATTAGGCATTTGTAATCATTTCAAATTCCCTGTAAGATACATACTATAAAGCAGATGTAGCATGTAAACTTACTTTTAGCAGTACGTGCAATGACATTTAATTCAATACGTAACTGATTTTAAGCCATCTTGTGACTCAGTAAACACCTGTGTAACTGGATAGAGCTAACTGTGTGTTCTTCAGAAGAGGCTGATAAATGGGAAAGCCTATAAGATTACAAGTGGTATGTGCAGTTTAACTGGATTATAGTTTCCTATTGAATACTGTAATGGTCCAAAAACCACTGCCTTGCCAATTCTGTTTCTCCGTAAATTACTAAATATATTAGCTTGTCTTTCATACAAAAACCGTGAAATCCCACATGCACAAAGTGTAATGTTTTTCAAACCCTGCATAAACTGACACTCAGGACTTTAGGTGAGACCAAAATAGTTGAGTGACTAGCCCAAAGCTTTGCATGCAAATGAATGCATGAATGGAGTTAAAAAATATTAATAATATGTACATATACTATGTAGAATTGATAATAATTTTTAAGATTAGCTAAAGAAAAATGGCAGAGCAGCTGTGTTAATGGTTAGTCCAAAATCTTACCATTGAGGACAAGTGGGGCAGCCGGTTTGACCCTCATCTGGGTGTTGACCAGGTGGGGTCGGCCGGTCTTCTTGGAGCTACGCTGACGAGCCACCACCTTGGCTACATGGGCCGTCTCATTGGCTCCTGAGGCAAAACACACCATCTGCAGAGAAAGAGAGAGGAGTAGACAGACAGTTATAAATAAGTGATTCATCATAAGGTGGAGCAGGTTATTACCTCTTAACCCCTAGGTGTGCATCCTATCCAAATTATGAACACAGTACTTTGGATACTTTGTGGTAGGAAAATGTATAATTATTTAGGAATAATCTTATTTTATTATGGCTAAATATGTTTATGCAGCTATCCTTCAAACCAACCATCCTGCAGCCATACACACACACACGCACACACACACACACACACACACACACACACACACACACACACACACACACACACACACACACACACACACACACACACACACACACACACACACACACACACACACACACACACACACACACCTCTCCAGAGCGGCTGCGCTCGGTGCGGACTACAGAGGGCATGCTGGCTAGCAGTGCATCCAGGTTGTTGTGTCCCATCTGTTTGTGTGGTATCTGCTCCCCGGTCAGCTCTTTGTACTCTGACTGCAGACGGGACAGGGACACTCCACCTTTGTTGGCCTGGAGGACGGCACGCAGCATCTTCTTCACCAGCTCCACGTCAGCCATCTAAAAAGAATTAAGTGGGACCAATCCACTGCAAGTCTGAGAATGGTGCAGTTGGTGATGATGCAAGCCCATTCAAACTTGCAATAGTTTGCAAGTAGATTGAGTTCAGCCCATGGGCCAATGGCTGACTGGTTAGGCAAGTTTTTATTAACTCTTGCATTTCAAGAAATGTTTTTGAATGGAGATTGTATTCTCACAGTGGTATTTGTTTTTCGATATATAGTCATAGTATATGATCAAAACAAACTCTTTTTCTCAAAGGAAGCTCATTTTCAATCATCATTCCACTGTTCTGTCTAATAAGCAGGTATTTATTGGTGATTAAACTCACTCCGCAAAGATCTCGTTAGTTAAAGCAACAAACTGTTACTGTAGCCCCATAGAGACATTATAGTAAAGGGCTTTATTTAGGTTCAAGGTGTTACTAGTAATCCCCCCGCGTGTCTGCAGCCAAACCAAACCGACCTAAAAAGGAATTCACAAAATTCTGTTAAGTACAAAACTAAACCAGTATAATGTCTGTGAAAAGTGTAATAACGGAAATATTTCAACAAATATTCGGTATGATAGAAAAATCTGGACGCTTGCGGACGTGGAGACACACCCTCAACGAAAAGAGGTCTGTCAGTGCAACAGTGTAGTTTTTAATAACAGGTGGCCAATCTATAATCGTAATAATATTTGTACTCTCAGTGTACACGCAGGAATGCACACACCGCAGGAAGAGTCCATGTCATCAATTTTTGCATGACGTATTTTTTGGAAAGACGCCCTTGTTTGTAATACCATTGTATCGTCTTGCTGGACTTTTCTCTATAAAAGAAATGACTTCAATTAAATAATTCAGAAATATTTAGACGATTTCGCACTAGGCTTGGATGGTACTAGGAAAAGTGAAAAAGCTGCACTGTAAACGAGTAAAATGAACTTGTCAGATTTTTTTTATGAGGGAAATGTTTCTGCGTTAGATTTCAGCCACTTGTTGGCAGAAGACGGGATAGGGAAACTATAAATGACGTAACTCATCACACTTCGACTCCACACCCGCCATGGACCAAACTATTTAGAAGAAGTTTCCCTTTCTGTTTTCGTTTTCTATACACAACTATACTTAAATGGTCTTGACAGGATGAATGACGCCGGCAAAATGTTCTAGGCCCAGTATACAGTCAGCTCAGGCAACGATACTGCGCGTAATATCGAGTTAAATCCTCTTGCCATCTCAGGGACAGCGGCTTGTAAAGTTAGCTAATGAACGCTATCTGAAGACCGGAAGCACATACTTTTTTTGGCCTTCATAATAAAACTACAGAGACGCGCCGATTTTTTTTTTACCTCGTACATTAGGCACACAATTTATGATTTTGAAAGTCACTACCGGAAGTACATTTTTGTGCCCTAGCTAGCTTGAAAGCTTTCGAGACATCCCAACCGGGAGTATCGAAGGAGGCAAAATAAACACCCGACAAAACTTGCTCAAACTCAGCCAGGACTGAGTGTTATAAAACTCCATGTAAGTCAGAATAAAATCTACAAAAAAAATTTTCTACCTTGCTCTAGACGGTACGGTGAAGTCAGGACCTGATCCTCGCTGTCAGTGCTGTCACCACCACAGGGCTGAGCTGCGGCCGAAGCACTGTCCCCGGGGTGTCTGCCAGCCGGTCCAGGCACAGCCTCTCCTCCGCCACGTGATTGGTCGGCTGTGCATGGGCTTCTGGCTAACTACACGTCAATATATTCATCCAGGGGCCGCAGCACAAGACAGAGGACACAGCTCATTGTCCAGCTATAGACAGTATTCTATGCGTTCAACCCTAATTAGCAGTAGCAACTTTCACAAGTTGGGACCAGAGGGCGTTCAGCATATAAACTTTTATATAAAGTTTTGTATTTTGAATTTATTGTGTACATTTATCTATTTGTTTATGTATTTCACATATTCACAATAATGATCTACATTATGCATTCTCTCTCATTAACGTATTTCACCCAATGCTAGGTTAAAACCTTTAGGTAATATTAATTACTGGTAAACATCGTATTGTGTTACTTCTACCCTTTCCCTTCTTTAACTCTTTGCTTTAAATACTGTATTTGCCCAATCATCCTTATCCATAATTGAATTCAAATTTCAATTAACCAACAACTACTGAATTGCTTTGGGTCTGGATAATTTTTTTATAGATAATTATGCATAAAGTTGTCAAATTGTGAAAATTAAAAAAGATCAAGACTATTGATTTGATATCTAACTCTTTTTTTGTGTACCTTTACTTATTTTACATGTGTAATTGTAACAATCATGATAGTTGTATATGACCAAAAAAGAAACAACGTCCCCAACTTTAGGTCCTCAAGAAGCTGAAAATGGCAAACTCCCATGAAGACCTTGTAAAAAAGAAAAAAAGAGTAAAATGGACAAAAAGAAGAAAGGCCACCCAGTCCCAAATATACAGTGGGCTGTAAATTTAAGTTTTTTTTTTTTTTTTTAATCAAGAATGGCTGCAGCCACCAGGGGCGCTAATTCTCACTAGTCATCTTATCTTTGGTCTGTCAGGCCACCGGAAGTGACCTGTCACAAAACGAAAAAGACTACCGGATTTTCAAGCTAGGTAGCCAAAAAAAATAACAACAGAGGATCATTGTTTAGCTATCTGCATGAACACCTTAAACAGTTACATTTAAAGACAGGACTCTCTGTGTATGCCAGGTAAGCTACATTATTGAATACAGGTATTCTGTGTAAGTTTTGTAACTGTAACGTTACCTTTCTTTGTGACTTTAGCTGGCGTGCTAAGCCGAGTTGACCGGTTTTAACATTAACGTTAGCTAACGTTTGCTTTTAACTCAGTTCTGATGTCTAAGTAAACATATGGCAAAGTAAAGCGTAAGGTTAAGCGATTTTAAAGTAATTTTGTGTATGGCTGTCAGTATTATTTTGAACGTAACTCAAGCTAACAATGCAGCAACAATACAGCAGGCTAGCTTGATTGTCATGGCATTTCTTCTTATCGCACTTTGTTCTCTTCTGTCGAAAAGCTGCTGTTTTTATTGCATTGTGTTTTTTGACAGAATAAAAACAAATCATTCAATTAACCTAGCACCTGACTCTAAATAACAGTACCAAGCGAATGTATCAAAGAAAGGTGGAAGACACAGCAGTTACTCTACACGTTACTACTCCCAAATAAATGTAGGCCAGTAAATTGATTATCTCATCACTATTCAAGTGGCTCCATGTAAAGCATCAAGCTAACACCCATGTGTTGTTTCTGTGGGAAGACAGCTAGATATTACCCTCCCTTTTCATTAGTTCAAATCAGCTGTGACGTTTTGTGATGCACCACATAGGATCCCTCCCTGAAATAACAGTCTTGTATTGTCCTCTCCTCTCTCTGGAAAAGAGGAAGGGATGTAATAAAAATTACCACTTGAGCCTTATCTTTGTATTGGAGGTGAAACCATCATAACTTGCTAATATGGCTTTGAACAGACGACATTCTTATACCCCCCGGGTGAGTAACATGGACACTCATTATTAAATAATATCTAATTTAGTACATCAGTGTTAATTTTGTTTGATGCACTTAATCAGTAGAAATCATTACATTATAATGGCTAAACCTATAAAAAGGTAAAGGTTTGTGGCACTCACCATACAGTTGATGCAGGGTTCACTTGGTTGCAAATTGGGTCCTCACATGAGAAGAATATAATTTGGTTAACTCTAGATATCCTGTGGAGAAAATGAAGTTTCTGTCCTTTATGGTTAAGATTTGTTCCCATTAATCTCAATTAGTATTTATTCTAGAGGGTTCTGCAAAACTCTGCTTCTATCATAAGGCTTTGATAAAGTTTTTCTATCCAGTTTTTTGCCCTGTGGTTTAGAACTGTGAGGCAGCGTGAATTCACATGTCCCTATAGCTCCATAAAAGGATTAGTGCAGTCCTAGTTTGTCTTGAATAAGCATCTTTGTGTGAGCAAGGCAGGGATATGCCTTGTTTATCAGGAAGTCAGGACATATGACTGGGTGCATGAGTGTGTTGCTGTGCTTTGTGGCCTTAAGACTGTCATAGAATATTTTTGATTTCTAAGATTGCTCTTAATAGCTGGAGCAGGGAAAATTATGGGTCATTGTTGTTACACATAAAACAATACTGTTTTTTCCGGTCTTTTGCAGGTCTGGTGTACAGTATTAATCATTATTTGTCATAAATACTCATACATATTCAGCTACGTCAATTTGACCGAGATTAAGATCTAAAAAGTCACCATGTCTGAAGAATTCAGAAATTAAAACAATAAATTCTCTGGTATGTAATGACCTCACCTTCCCTCTTCCCTATCTCTCTACTTCTCCCACCTTACCCCTCGTTCCCATTGGCAACCAACCTTCCTATACTTTCTCTCTTCCACATTTCCTCATCTTTCTTTCTACTTCCCCACATGTGTGTATCCCAAATGCTCCAGCTGACCAGCCAACTGATCAGCAAAATGAGCAGCACAGGAACGGTGGAGAGTAGTAAACCTCCAAAGGTAGGTCACTTTTCAATACAGACAAAAGAAAGGAACAAATGTATGGAAATAAACAAATTACTAGTGTGCATAATGACTCACAGTCTTATCCTCTTGTCTCTTCTCATAGATTGGCTCTACAGTGGAGGTCATAGGGAAGGGTCAGCGTGGAACTGTTGCCTATATCGGTGCCACCCTCTTTGCCTCTGGGAAATGGGTGGGTGTCATACTGGATGAGGCCAAAGGCAAGAACGATGGCACCGTGCAGGGAAAACGCTACTTCACCTGTGAGGAAAATCACGGGATATTTGTCAGACAGTCCCAGGTTAGTGACAAAAAAAAATTGTTGTGATGTAAGGATGCATGTATACTTTAATTAGTATGAAAAGTGTCAATGGTTTTGTTGGTTGTTGTTTGAGGACCTTTTTTTCTGAATTTATGACCACAAATAAACATTTGTTCCTGCTCCCATTTCATGTCTGTGTTGTCCTGATCACCACCTATGTTTCTCTGTCACTCTGTACAGCTCCACGTGGTAGAAGACGGCTCCAGTGCAACCTCACCAGATACTCCTGAGTCAGGCATTGCAAAGATACCCAGGCAAAAAGGTGAGTGTGAACCACAGCTGTGTTTGAAATTCATACTTTTGTACCTTAAGTACCTCCAAGTTAATAATAACAGTACATAATAATTCTTAATTTCTTTTCTCCAGACATTCCTGAGACTCCCAGAACCACCAAGCAGGTAGGCAACAATTATATGCACCACACAGCTTTTTTTAAAGTCCTTTGTCAGTTTAGTAAACTTTGTTGTTTCCATGACTTGGCTTTGAACATGGTTGGATTCCTGTGGATCTTTGTATGTAGTGTGGACTTAAGAAAGATGTCCATGTACTCACTCTTTTAAAGTTATTTACTTACACTTTAATTCAATTCCTGTCCTTTCCAGAGCAGTTAGGTAGGTTTAAATTGTTTAACCAAGATGAATCAGACTTCTTAACAAGACTAGTAGGGGTGGGGGAAAAAATCGATACAGCATAGTATCGCAATATTTTTCGTGGCAATACTGTATCGATACACAGACGCCAAGTATCGATCTTTTATGATCTATGTGTTGGTCAGTTTGTCTGCTTGACAATCACATTTTGCACCAATAAAACTGAAGTGTGATGAACAAACGAAGAAATGTATATTTTTAGATACAACAGATGTTGACAAAATTGTCCTTTCGGGACATCATTTGAAATTGGGAAAAATCTGAAGTTGGAAAAAAGGTAATATATTGCAATATATCGCAGACTATTGCAATATCTTTAAAATCGCAATAATATCGTATCGTGACATAAGTATCGGGATAATATCGTATTGTGAGGCCTCTGGTGATTCCCACCCCTACAGACTAGAGGTGCTTTGTTTCAAAATGTTCCCCCCTTTTTTCTGTACAATGTTAATGGGTTTCTGTTTTGCCTCTCAGCCTTTTGGTTGACTTCTCATTTTTGTCTTTCTGAAAACATTTTGCAGACACCTGTGAACGTTAAGAAGGTAGAACTATTTAAATTAAACACATTTGCTTTTGCCTTGGTTGTTTTTAATCGCACTAATGTGGAAACTCGTCTTTTGTATTTGATTCTTTTACGTGTTGAATTTCGCACGGGACATCTCTTGTCGTTGATAGATTTAAATTCATACTGTATTTTCTCTTGCTTTTCTGTGGCCTTGCTCCATTCTGTACACCAGATCTTTTTGCTTATTTCATTTTATTTTTTATTCTGGTAAAGGCATTCAGCACAAACATTTAGATGTGAAATTACGACCGTTGTAAGGCATATATCATAATATGTAGGGTTGTGCATCGTTTGGATATTTACAATTCTGATTCCAATTTCAATTATTCCTTTCGATTCCGGTTCTTATCGATTCCGATTCTTTGAGGGGTGGATTTGAAACGGGTCATATGCTTATTTCACAAATAAGAGGAACATTTTATTTTTGTTCAAAGGTGGGTGGCAGTTTGACGGGGCTTTTTCAATGTAAAATAAAGCCACACTGTGCTTACTGTGCTCCATGGCTGCAACACAACAAGCACCTGGCCGCTACGGAAACCAAAACTTGCGCATGTTAAATTTGGAACCCATGATCAGATTTGAAACCAAATCATCCAAACGATTCCAATAAAGAAACGATTCCGATGGAATTGTAATTTTTGAAACGATTCCAAGTAGAAATCGGTTCTCGATGCCCAACCCTAATAATATGTGTATCATAATACGTTGTATTATGGTGTCTTTGTCATTCCTTTTGGCCCCACAATTCAGTGACATTTTTTTTAACACCATTGCATGAGTTCACATTTTATTCTGCTCCTATGGCTCGAGTCATCCAGAAGAGCTATTCTTTAAGATGGTTTTAAATGGTGCATGCAGCCGTCACAACTATAATCACTGGACATGAACTAACCGTGGGTATGCCTCTTATATGCTGCTAATCTTTTATCTTGCTTCACTACTGGATGTATGTGTGTGTGTATATCTTTGTGTGTGTGTGCGTGTGTGCCCATCTCTCCCTCTTTCTGCTACTCACCTCCTCCTCTCCTCTAGTCCTCTACCCGCCGCTCTGCCAAGGTGAGCTTGTCTACAGCAGGCAGGGGTGAAAAACAGCAGTTGATTCTGAAAAGTTTTGTTATTTTATTGTTCCAACTTTTTGTGGGTGCTTGGCAAGTTAAATCAAGGGCACAGCTTCAAATGTTTGAAATCGTTTCTAAGGCCATGCATTTTTGTGTTGTATGATAAGTACATACTTTGTCTGATAATAGTTTCTTACCATTTTTTTTTATTTTTTATTTTTAAACCTGTTTTTAAAACACTGGTTGTACTTCTCTGCACTTGTACAAATGTCATATACAGTGGGATCATAAAAAACAGGATGTTTGTATAAGCGACTTGCTAATTCTGTGTACGAATAAGAAAAGTGGTTTTATTTTGTACCGTCAAGCTAACTTTGCAGCTGAGTTTTACAAATAACTCTTGAGTCCTAACACAGTCTCTATAATCACACTGTGGCAGTGGACCACTCCAAGTCGTCTTACGCCTGCCATCTCCCTCCCCTCCCTCTTGGTACGTTCCACCGGACGCTCCAACCTGCCGCGCATGGTACGCTCTGTCATATCAGGGTAACTCACATGTTACTTCACTGGGAGTGGTGATCTGTTTTGTCACGGAAAACTGGTGATTTGTTGTCCTTCGGTGCACAGGTGCAGCGCTCTACCAGATAAATGAACTCAAAGTGGTGTCTGTTTGAACTTGAACAACATCTCTTGCGAGGGACACTGGGAGGTGAAATGTTTGGTTTTGGAAGACGCATGAAGTCAGGAAGATTATTGTATTTTAGCCCATAAGCTATCATGAGATGAAACCGGCGGCACAGCATGTAATACTGGATGTTCACTCTTCTACTAGGTTCAGCAAAGTTGTGTGGGAGAAGCTCTTTACTGACCTTCAAATACTTAACACCACACAGTACTTCCTTTTCTTCCTCCGTTTCATTCCTCATCTTCTCCCTCTAGCAACTCTCTAACACTACCTGCCTTGGTCAACAGGCGTCTCGTGAGAGCCTGTCCCATCTGTCTGGTGATGTGAGCGAGGTGGGCCTGTCCTCCCATCAGGGTGCCCTAGGGGCTCCCGTTATTCCTCAGCCCAGCGGGTCGCCTGCAGCAGTGGCAGTCCCAGTCCCAGCTACTCCAAGCAAGGTGGGTCACTGACAATAAGAAGAGGCAATTTTAGTGTCTGCACAACAACAACAAAAATATGCTCATTCAATATGTTATACGTTTCATTTTTCATATGGAATTCATGACCATATCAACCGCACAGGAGATCAACATTTGCTCTTTTAAAGATTGATTCATTTTTTCAGTGCTTCCAGCTTTGCCAGTATGTCACATCTCCATCATTTTGTTCCTATTTTTCCATTGTATCTGGCATTTTGTCCCATTACATCCATGTTTTCATTCTTTGACCAGGTGGAACCTGCCATTTCCAAGCAGGTAGAGTTTTCTAATGGCTACATGCATGCTGATGATACCCGGCATGACTTTACTAACAAACTCATCGGATGACCCTCACCACACTTTCCTCAATACTTGAGTTTTGTAATGTCATCACAATTAATTTAGTGATGATGATGCATGGTTTAACTTTCTCAGACACCCAATTCCATCATTGTGTTTGTAGGGAATGGATTAATCTTTCTCCATAGCTCTTAAATGTTAGGTTCCTGTTGAGGTGGTGAATTCAGAGGTTAAAGTTAGTTAAAGCTACGTATAGTGTCTAGTTTCCGTCTCCCCCATGAGGAATTCTAAGTAATGACAACAACACTGTCGGTGTATCCACATGATGCAAGCCTTCCATGATCGCGCACAGCCCCCACCCTTCCTTCACGCAGTTGTTAGTAGTCGAGGAGGACACAGAGGATTAAAAAACATGGACTCTTCAGAAGTGGTCATTATCTTCACTAGAGTTTCTGTGCGCGAAAGGTGCCGGACAACACAATCTTCTGAACATAGTCATACTGAGAAATCCAGAGAGTTGTGTGGAGCTGATAGTCTTCATTAGCTTTGTATCAACTCATTTGGCAATGGCTTGAATGTAACAGACGTTCATTAATATCAAAAAGTTACGCACTAAAGCTTTAATTGACGAACTTATTGGCAAATTAATTTGGAGCAGCATTTACTATCTTGTTCTGGTTTTTTGGTGGTGGTACTTGATAAATGTTTTTTGTTTCTTTACTGTCTTGAAATAAAATCTTGGGACATAAATTAAGTCAAGTTAATACTATACTATACTATACTACTATACTATAGGCAGCAGATTTAAACTGTCCTCTTGCTTCTCCCCTCCACCCATCCATCCTTCCCAGGAGGAGGAATCCATGCGAGCTCAGGTCAAGGACCTGGAGGAGAAGCTGGAAACACTGAAGATGAAACGGACAGAGGACAAAGCCAAGCTGAAGGAGCTCGAGAAATACAAGATCCAGTTGGAGCAGCTTCAGGAGTGGAAGACCAAAATGCAAGAGCAGCAGGCTGATCTGCAGAAACAACTGAAAGAGGCCAAGAAGGTACACAGGAAAATTAAGTACTAACAATTTGTCTTAACGCTGAATTATACCATTATCGATATGTGCAATATATTGCAACAAAGATTAAATTAATGCTAATTTGTAGGACATGAAATGATTGCTATGTCTAAGACTGTAGAATTTTAAAGAAGCAGTTCCACTCTCATCATCCATGATTTTCTAGAGTTGTATTTTGTACCTCCTCCTCCCAGGACGCCCGTGAGGCACAAGAGGCCAAGGACCGCTACATGGAAGAGATGTCCGACACTGCAGACGCCATAGAGATGGCCACACTGGACAAAGAGATGGCTGAAGAGCGGGCCGAGTCACTGCAAGTGGAGGTGGACACGCTGAAAGAGAAGACGGAGGAGCTCTCCATGGACCTGGAGATCCTTAGACATGAGATTTCAGAGAAAGGTGTGTACTCTTTTCACTAATCCGCAAAGGCCTTATATCGGTGTCTCTCCTTTCTTTCTACTTTATTCGTGCCCTGCTTTCCCTGACTGTGTTGCCTTTTCTTTTTCTTCTGCAGGCTCAGATGGAGCCGCTTCAAGTTACCATGTCAAACAGCTGGAGGAGCAGAATGGCAGACTAAAGGAGGCACTGGTTCGGTCAGTCAAATGTCATTAAAAGCTGTTTTTGATTAAAGTATAAATAAATAAACTTAGTCCTAAAAAGAGTCCATGAATACAAGGCCTGGAATGGACATTTGGCAGTTTTAACTGTCAACATTTTGGTCTGAACCCAATAAATAACCTTGTTTTAATTTTCCTCCTCAGGATGCGTGATCTGTCTACTTCGGAGAAGCAGGAGCATGTAAAGCTGCAGAAGCAGATGGAGAAGAAGAACTCTGAGCTGGAGACTCTGAGAACTCAGAAGGAAAAACTGCAGGAGGATATCAAGCAGGCGGAGGCCACTATTGATGAACTAAAGGAGCAGGTAAAGTCAAGAAAAGAGGAGGAACAGGATTACAGAGAGGAAATGTTTTTCTGAGTCTCTGATGATGCTTTCTGGAGGTTGCACATTAATATGGTGAATATAACAGAAACCAACTCAAATACTGTTATTAACAGAACAGGTTTAGGCTGAGCTATATTTAAAAGAAACAAGGACCGTTGTTTGTTACTAGGTGGATGCTGCTCTGGGGTCAGAGGAGATGGTGGAGACCCTCACAGAGAGGAACCTCGACCTGGAGGAGAAAGTCAGAGAGCTGAGAGAAACCGTCACCGATTTGGTCTGTACAAATGCATTTATGATTCCTGTCTTCAGTATTAAAGTACAACAATACAAACTATGTTATACTATGCAAGTATTCACAATTAGATTCTCTTTTTAAGGTAAATGTGTAGCAACATAATGGTATAAGTAACCAGTTAGTACAAAGGTTGAAAAGAAGTAGAGTAAGGTAAAAACGTAGGACATTTATCACTGAATTTATTTCCTGTAACAATAGGAGGCCATTAATGAGATGAATGATGAGCTCCAGGAGAATGGCCGGGAGACGGAAATGGAACTGAGGGAGCAGGTGGACCTGAGTGCAGCAAAGGTCAGAGAGGCTGAAAAAAGGGTGGAGGCTGCCCAGGAGACTGTAGCTGATTACCAGCAGACCATCCGCAAATACAGAGACCTCACCACCAGCCTACAGGTGGGTGGAGAGGAGGGAAACACGCATGCTCAAGGAAATAATCAGAGGATTCATTACATTATTATAGGAATATGCCTCCTGTACACTGGATGAGGAAGCCTACAGGGCGGATGCTCTGACACTGTATGTGCTTTTCCCCTGTGCACCAGGAGGCCAACAGAGAGCTGATCAGCCAGCAGAATGCAAATGCTGAACAAGTTCAACAACCGCCTGCTGAACTATTTGACTTCAAGATTAAGTTCGCAGAGACCAAGGCTTATGCCAAGGTAGGAAACCTTTGTGTGTTACCGTGCCAGGAATGATGAGTTTACACCTTTAACAACATTTGCTTATAATCTGTGTTCCCAGGCCATTGAGATGGAGCTGAGGAAAATGGAAGTGGCTCAGTCAAACAGACAGGTATCCCTCCTCACCTCCTTCATGCCGGACTCCTTCCTCCGTCATGGTGGAGATCACGACTGTATTCTGGTCCTTCTGCTCATCCCGAGGCTTATTTGCAAGGTATGTGGACAAATGAGTACAAGCATCTTTTTGTCTCATCCAGATCACTATGAACTTATTTTGTTGTGCCTAGTTTGTTTCAATAATTAATGCCTCTGTGTGTGTCCCTTACCTCGTAGGCCGAGCTGATCAGCAAACAGGCCCAGGAGAAGTTTGACTTGAATGGGAACTTGGCCCAGGGGACGGGGCTCAGAGGGCCTCCAGGAGAACAGCGGAGTTTTGCCTCAGGACTGGTCTACTCCCTGTGCCTGCTGCAGGCCACTCTGCACAAATATGAACAGTAAGCACTTCATCACAAATGTGTCAGAAATAAAATATGGTATTACTTCCAGATAGCAATTATTGTTTTTTACTCAAATAAAATGTGTCTGTTCTTTTCACTCCTCTCTGCTCTGATTCTAGGGCTCTGAATACCTGCAGCGTGGAGGTTTTTAAGCGCATGGGTACACTCTACTCTGAAATGAGCTTCCACGAGCGCTCTCTGGATTATTTCATCGACCTGCTGCACAAAGATCAGCTGGATGAGACCGTTCAGGTGGAACCTCTGACTAAGGCCATCAAGTACTATCAGGTAAAAGAATGTGGTTAAAGAACTTACCAGAGTTGTATCCGTCTTTTAAACACACACACTTAATCAAACCCCTGAAGGAAAAGTGTGCAATCCATTTTCTTATCATGATTTGTTAGGATCTTCCCATGTTCATGTAAAACTATTATGTGATTGTTTTTAAATGAGTCTCTCAGCTGCTGAACATGTTTTACAACTACTATCAAATAAAAATATATACTAAACAACAAACAACTGTGTTTATGTATTTTTGTGCAACCGCCCCATAATCTTTTCTTAAACCTAAGGTTTTTCACTGTTTTGTCTTCCAGCAACTGCACAGCGTCCATCTGGCAGATCATACTGAAGACTGCACAGTGCAGCTGGCTGACCACATTAAGGTACGTTAAGCTGCTTCAGCAGTGTTTTACTCCTAGTACAGAGTAAACAATTTCAGGAGAAATCCCAACAATATAGCTGTTCAGAAAGATTATTAATCTTTTAATTGTAATACATACTTTTTTCCCTCCAAGAAAAAAAAAGTCCTATAATAAACAGAAATGAGAGTATAACAATAGGGTCTCCTAACATCACTTATCCCCACCTCTCACCTCCAGTTTACCCAGGGTGCACTGGACTGCATGGGAGTGGAGGTAGCGCGCCTGCGGGTGTTCCTGGCAGCAGGTCAGGAGAGCTCAGGCTTTACTGTTCTTCTAAAGGACCTGGACACTTCCTGCTCTGACATCAAACAGTTCTGTAAGAAGATCCGCCGTCGCATGCCTGGAACAGATGTAGTTGGAGTTCCCGCTGCTCTTAACTTTGGACAAGAGGTATGGGATACAGAAACAAACGCATAGACAAGTTAAAAACACACACACACACAGTCTAATGATCATTGACTTACTAACGCTCCTAGTGAAATGAGTGATCTACAGTATGTATTTGACTGACACGTTGTGTCTGATCTGGGAGGTGTCGGAGTCGCTGACGGAGTGCAGGCGCCAGCTGACCCGTGTGGTGGCTGTGCTGCAGGAGGTGGCTGCAGCTGGAGCTCAGATGGTTGCTCCGCTGACAGAACAGGAGGGGCTCAACGCTCTCAAACTGGAGGATATCGCCTGCAAGGCCATGGAGCAGGTAGTTTGACTGTTAATAATCATGTTCCATTTGCCCGATACTGTTTGACCCAAACAACGGGACATTTATCATTGACCATTTTAGTATCAGGTATTTGTTTTGTTTAAATTGAGAATCAATAGGTACCGATGTTCTAAGCATTTTCAAATGCTGTTAGATTCATGTTAAACTTAACTTTTAAAAACACTACGTCCTGAGTATTGTTGTTTTGGGACAAGTAGTAGTAGGTTGCAGTTGTGTTGTTGTATTAATCGACACTCCTTTTTCTAAGGTGTATGGCTCTCAAGGCCTGAACGGCCTAGAGAGTCTGCGTCAGTCCTGCACCTCCGTCATCGCTACCATGAACAAGATGGCCACGGCCATGCAGGAAGGAGAGTATGATGCTGACAAACCACAGGGCAAGGTATCGGTTTGCCTTAACTTTTTTTCTCATTAATGAATCACATAATTCAAATAATATTTCTGCCGTTTATGACTTCCCCGTTCCAATTCTTACTATTTGATCATGTCCTCAGCCTCCTCCAGTGGAGATTAGAGCGTCCACCGTCAGGGCCGAGATGACGGATGCCGAGGGTCTAGGAGTTAAACTAGAAGACAGAGAGACGGTTATCAAGGAGGTCAAGAAGTCCCTCAAGATCAAGGTGACACCTCCAACAAAAATCACTAACCTTTCTCTGTGAAGTGTTTTACATAAGTCTGCCAGTTTGAAATAGAAAAGCATCCGAGACAGTCATAACTGATGTGGCTGTACCTCACCTCTTCCCAGGGTGAGGAGCTGAGTGAGGCCAACGTCCGTCTGAGCCTGCTGGAGAAGAAGCTGGATACCTCCACCAAAGACGCCGATGAACGTGTGGAGAAGATTCAGACCAAGCTGGATGAAAACCTCGCCCTGCTGAAGAAAAAGGAAAAGTAGGAACGATAGAGAAGCACACAGAACTCATTTCAACACAACTTATTTTCCTGCTCGCTCACCTTCCTTTCTCCTCATCTTCAGGGAGTTTGAGGAGACAATGGATGCCCTGCAGGCTGATATCGACCAGCTAGAGGCAGAGAAGGCAGAGCTTAAACTACGTATTAATAACCAATCCAAGATGACCATCGAAGGCCTGAGAGCCACACCTGCCTCTGGAATCGCCTCCATAGTTCAGGGATCTGCAGGAGGTGAATTACTGTTGATTTTGTTCAGATCACAATAATTTTATGTTTTGATAAAAGGTGTGGCCTCTAATTCAACCTCTTGAGATGCTATTTCAACCCATTGATGGTGAGATATTTTATGCCTGCAGTTGGACTACTGCAATAGCAGTAAATGTGTTAATTCAACCAGACACCAATCCAATTTTGGGAATCACAAAAATATTCTCTACATTTTGGCTTCTCCTTTAACACAACACTGTTAAAGGAGAAGCACAGGCTGTCATAGTGATTGAATGTCTCACCATTTTCCCTGTCCCTCTCCAACAGGTCTGACTCCATCCCTGGCAGGACAAGTACAGGTGGTGGACTCCCCCCTCCTCAGGCAGCAGGTGGAGACCCAGAGACTGGGTATTAAACAGCTCAAGAATGAAAACAACAGACTCAAGGTACACTGGTGTTGGAGTAAGTATTATTATATTGTGGTATTGTGCTAGCTGTCTAAAGTCTGAGTATATCTACTTCCAGGCGGAGAAGATGAGAGCCCAGCTGGCCTCCCTGCCTCCACTCTGCCCTCCCAAACTACCAAAGGTGTCCAAAGAAAGCTCCATGCCACCAGAAGGACTAAACACAGGCATCTATCGCAGGACTGACCAAATGCTGTCAACACTGCTCAAGCTGAGTTCAGAGGTTAAAGTGGTGGACATCAGTGGGAAGACAGCAGGTGTGTGTGTGTGTGTGTCAGTTTCCAAACCTTCCTCTCCTGTGTGCGCCCGAGTGTCCTGGTTCATTGTTGGTCTCTCTCTCTGTGTTTCTCCTAGTTAGTGCCGGTGCCCAGCTGCTGGAGCAGACGGCTCGACTGCAGAACCTCAGTGATGCTCTGGACAAACTCAAGGTGACAACTTCAGAATCATATCTGTTCTCCTCACCATGTCAATAAGTTAACAATACAAAAACCAAACATTTGGACCCTTCTCTTTTTCAGGGAGAAGTAGCCGAACATGTTGTCTCCTACCAGCCTGGAGCTAAGGCTTCCTCTGACTTCGCTACCTTCCCCGTCTCCTCTTATGTTAAGGTAAAACAGTACTTGCACACACCATCAGCTACAATATTTAACATAGTTTGATCTTTTCTAGTCAGAATGTGTCAACACATGTACATATATGCATTGTTTCCTAGGCCAAGGAAGAGAAGCAGGGAGGAACAGTGTTTGTTGGTCGTGTTGCCATTCCTTGCACCCGTGGACAGGAACAAGTCCACCGCCTCGTCCTATCACAGCAGCAGCTGCAGAAAGTGCACCGCCTCCTCATGGTCTAAGACAGCGTGCCATTGGCCCACAGATGTAATTAGCAGTACATCCAGAAAAGCTTTTGTTCATTCTCATTCCAGCTTCCACTTTACTCTAACATTCTCTATTTATCCCTTTTGCTTTTCACTATTCTCAGGAAATTGTATCCAATATTTGTAGACTATAGCACTAATAACATTAAGGCACAGCAGTGACTTTATATTGACGTAAAACTGGTGTTTTAAATGAAGTCCAAATGGATTTGACTCCTGAATGTCACATTATGAAGGTGTCCTGTTTTTACTGAAAGTGTTTGTATGCCCCGATTTTACCAACTCTGTGGGAAAAGGAGAAAGCTAACAAGTCATTTTTACTGTACTTGCACCTAGTGATAGTCTTTCCCTTTGTATCTTTTGTACTTGTAGTAATTCAGACAATAAAAGCAATTCACTTTAGAGCAACAAACATTGTGTCAATGTCAATTTTGACTTTTGATATATTGTACCTGTATGTTCTCTGCAAACTAAAAGAAATGAGCTGCTCCAAAATTTACAGTCCAATATCAAGTTCCACTGTCTGGTCCCAAGTGTACATTGTTGTGGAGTATACACATTACATGCCAGCTCTACTGTATAATTACGCCAAGGTATTCTATTATGGAGTTCATTTTATTAAATGAATACATCAATAGTATAACAAATAACCAGAACTTGGTATAACATTTGGAACATGACCTAAAGTGCCACAGCACAGGTTGATGTACATCTTAACAGGTCTGGGCAAACAGTTCCAAAGCAGCTTCTCTCTCCATATGTCTCACTTGTTTCCCAATCAGTGTTTAAGTGATGAACAAGAATTAGATTGTAAATTTTTTCAAAGGCTGTACTCGATATTCAGAAAACACGTACACACGTACACACACACACACACGTACACACGTACACACACACACACACACACACACACACACACACACACACACACACACACACACACAATGCAATTACTCCACTATATGTTACATAGCAAATAGGTGTCTACTGCTATATTATAAAAGGTTCAGAATATCAAGTACAGCACCTGTAAGACCTAAAGGAAACTAAATCTTTATACCATACTTGACATGTGTGGGACATTGAGAAGAATCAGAAGGATCATTAATTTAGAACTTTAATAAAGGATTCATGTTAAAACTTAAAATAAACACTCTTGAAATCTTAGCATCAACTTGCATTTAAAGTGCAGAATTAAAAAGGCTTTGAAACGTAAAATATTGAAAATATTTTGGTGGCAAAGAAAAAACAAAGAAATTCAACAATTAAAAGAAAAAGGACAAATATGTGAATGTGAGGTCATTAACAATCTTGAGTGTGAACTAAGCCATTTAAGGATTCATGTTTGCTCCTGGTTACGAGCATGTATAGTTTGGTGTTGAACAAATGGGACAGTTCTGTGATAAGCAAAAGGCAACTGGACTTGCTAGAAATTCTTCAAGACGTTTCGGCTCTCATCCAAAAGGCTTCTTTAAATCTGACCAATACATCCATGATCCAGACTGACTATTGGAGAGTTCCAGATATTTAACCTCTGGTGGGTTGTGTGTAAATATCTGGAACTCCCCACTAGTCAGTCAGATTTGAAGAAGCCTTTTGGATGAGAGAATTTCTAGCAAGTCCAGTTGCCTTTGCTTATCACAGAGAACTACCATGACCTGGACCACTTAGAACCTTCATAGACAAATGGGACTGTTGTGAAACAATGTACTGCAGGTGAGGCAAGAGTCTGCAGTAAATAACAATAAATGGAAGTTGACCATATCTGAATCTTGTAAAAACTCCCTGCCTCAGTAGAAGCCACCATTGTGGTTGTTCAATCTGGGTCTGTGATGGGTGTACGGAGCATAGTGGCGCCTGGCATGGCGGCTCTTCATCACGTCCTGATGATGGTGCTCATCGTAGGGCTCAAAGTGGTGGGGAGGCTTGTAGTCGAAACCTGCAGAACATACAGGACACTTTCAAAAAAGGAACTAGATCAGAAGACCAACAGATACATTGGTCTTTAGGGCTGGGCACCAAACGTCGATACTTTTATGGCACCAACCGAAAATACTTTATTCTTTCGGTGTCAAAAGCGTCTGAGCCCATAAGCACAAGCTTATCTGTCCTCTCTGCATATTGACAGAGAGCGGAGCTCCAACACACATGCACGCACACGGAGTAAACTACTTCCCAGTCCATCAGATATGTAGCCTACATAATCTTATCAGTCCTCCTATCCCTAACGTCACCCATCGTAGACATGCTCTTACGTCCCAGCAGATTATTTGTGTCTCATTAGGTTTGTTTTTTTTGAAAAAACTGCAGTTTTCTTTATAACATTGGTGATGCGGCACATACAAGTAAAGCCACTGTATGGCAAAGCGCTGTCAGTAGAATGTGACTCGCTCTGAAAAGTGTTTTAAACGTTTTTGTAGTGTTCCCTGGACACAAACCAGTAAGGGCCATTAAAAAGGAGTTCCACAGTATTGCAGGTGAATGATGTAAACCCTTTGATATAAAAGATTATGAATTATAATTCTGTTAATGACATGGTGCTGCAACCTCAGTATAGGACTAGGACTTTTTCGCCCGCAGGATTGCACCTAAATGAAATAGATTATAGGTTCAATACCATTTCACCAGTAATATTATACTTATAATTAAATATATTAATACACTATATTGGAACTTAAGCATTTATTCTAGTAGCAATTTTCTCCCACGCAATTCTCTTTTGCAGCAGCCGCTGTTTTTTTATTTTTCCCCCCCCAACAAAATATATGCTCAAACTCGCTGTATGTGCGCATGAGTATTTCCACAGACCAGTTTGTTACCATGGTAAATCGTAGTATCGTGGCTCTATTCATGCTGCCTTTTTATTGTGGTGGTGCACGCGCTTAACTCTGAGTGAACCTACTCAGAGTTGAATGAACCAACTCAAATCAGCTGTTCTGGAATCAAAAACTCAGAGTTTCCCATCTCAGGGTAAATCAACTGAGATCAGGGTTAGACTCAGTTTGTTAAACCTCCTTCCTGAAACGGGCCCCAGGGGGTCTAGTTGATGGAAAACCCATCGGTTAGGTTACTCAGCCACATTTATATCAGCATACCAACTTACCATTTTTAACCCGTCTGGTCTCATGGTATGATGTGTGTGGCTGTGGGTAATTCTCAAAGTTGAAGTAACCAAAAGAGGGGTTATCACTGAAGAACTCCTCCCTGTAGCCGTCATAGCTGTTGTAATTTCCCTTTGATGGGTGTCGCTCTGAAATGGAGACAGGGGAGGTGGGGGTGTTAAGATAGATAATACTTTGCTATGATCCTGTCTCTGGAAATTACTGCACAAGAACCTGACATTTTGATTCGATTTATTTATCTCAAACAAAGACTGTAAATAACAAATAATGCATATACAAAAATGCAACAACATCCCCCCCTCTCTATCCTTAAACAATTTTCGTTTTTATCTGGCAAGTCATTTTGTTATCGTTTAAAATTTGATGTCGAACAATTATCAATTCAAAAAACAGATTAGTGTGCCAATGATACCCTGCATGATTCATTATCCTGATGGCTCTTTTTTTGCCATGTGTAAATCTTTTGTAAGGTGCTTTTGTAGGCGCTTCCCCAAACTTCCACAAAATAGATCAGATATGGTAAAATAAGCATGCAGTACAGAGTATGTAGCGTCACTGTGTCCAAGTTCAGACACTTATTGGCTAACATTCTATCAAAATATGTGTTCAAATACAAATATAAATGATCTATTAATGTTTTCAGTTAATTTAATTGTGGGAAACTAAAGTGTAACTTCTTACCTTTCTAACGTTAGTTTTTACTTTAGCTTTTACTTTACAAGAGCCAGCTAAAGTACGCTATCACCAGTGAATTAGCCGTGTGTTGCCCTTGGCTATAACCGGACACCCCCATCTCCCCGCTGTAAACACTGGCCATTTTTTTCGGGGGTATTAAGTACCATCAATGCTGTCAAAACTACCGGATTGTGGGCGCCCGGATAGCTCAGTTGGTAGAGTGAGCGCCCACATAGAGGTTTACTCCTTGATGCAGCGGGCCCAGGTTCGACTCCGACCTGCGAGTGGTATATTCCAATGCTCCTGGCGATCTTAGTGCACAGATGTTTAATGTGGGGCTTCCAGCACAACTTGTGGTCAAGTAGGACACCCAGAAACCTTTCTATAATAATATACTATTCTCTTTCAATTATTTCTCTCACTCTTATCTTTGTTTTAGGAAAAAATGAGAACAAAGAAAAAAAACAAAGCATAGTAATCTCAGTTTTGAAAATGATTACAAAGTGCTAAAATAAGATAAAGTGAACAAACATAAGACAGCAACCAGATGTCGTGATGAAAAAATAAAATAAAAATGAGAACATTTAGATTACAGATTCTAATGCTATTTTATATGTTGTCCATTTGACCCATTTTTCTTTAAATTCAGTTTCTTTCAATCTTAGAATAAAAGTCATTCTTTCCATGGTGAATATTTCCTGCACAATGTCTATCCACTGAGTATGACTGGGTGGCTCAGGTTTGAGCCATCTTCTAGTTATCGCTTTCCTCCCTGCCGCCAATAATATCTTAACCAAATATTGATCATCTTTTTTTACATTGGGCAAAAGGCCCAGATACATTGTTGTAAAAGGTTAATGGTACAGAATACTTCAATACTTTGCAACAAGTAAGATTGATAGAAGTCCAGAAAGGTTTTATCTCAATGCAGTCCCAGAAAACGTGTGTGGTTGGCATCAGCAGTGCCACATTGCCTCCAACACATTTGTTGGGTGGACAGTTGTTTACCTTTAATAGATGGCAGGATAAAGAATCAAATGAAATTTTTCCAGTTGAATTCTCTCCATTTTTGTGAATTTGAAGAGGTTTGTGCCATCTCACAAATTTTATACCATTCTTCATTTGAGATCGTGGCAACTGCTTCTTTTTCCCCACTTTTCTTTGACATATAGAGCAATTTTGCGCATTTTCTGTTGATATGCCCCACACAAAGTCTCTAAGACCGCATTAGGTTAATTTCTGTCCTTAATTTCTCTATTGTAGTATTCTCTTAGTTGCAAGTATTGGAAAAAGTCTCTATCTAGACTAAATTTGTCTTTCAGATATTGAAAACTTCTTATTTCCCCTTTATCAATTAAATTACAAAAGGCTGTAATCCCTCTATTGATCCAATATTTGAAATTTTAGTCATGCGTTCCTGGCATAAAGTCTTTGTCATGAGCTACCCATCTTAATATTTTCCTTCCTTAATCAATTTTAAATTGTCTTGCAACACTATACCAAGTTTCCATTGAGAATTGTGGAATTGGGCCCAGTAAATCTATTAAAATCGGTTGGAATATGGTCCTCTCCCATAGGTGTCTGAACATTATATCCGGGGATGCATGTCTCAATCTCTTTCCATCTGGCAAAATAACTAGGGTCACACCAGCAACACAAGTATCGCAATTGAGCTGCATAGAAATACATTTTTAAATTAGGCAGGGCCATGCCACCCTTGTCTTTCTGCAGCTGTAGTGTTGAATACCTAACTCTGGGCCTCCTCCCATCCCACACAAAATTCGAAAACAGCTTATCCCACTCTGTGAATTGTTTTGACGGTATATTTACCGGGAGGGATTGAAATAAATAAAGTAGCCTAGGGAGGATGTTCATTTTTACTACATTTATTCTATCACTTAAGTCAAGTGGAAAAGTAGACCATCTCTGGATGTCTGTCCTAATAGATTTGTTTATTGGATTGTAGTTAAAATTATATAGTAGTGAAGGATCTTTGGACAGAAATACTCTGAGGTATTTGATTTTGTTAGCGTACCAATTTATATTGTATGTGCGTGCAGTTTCATTTGAGGGTGAATGATTAAACCGTAATACTTGGGTTTTGGAAATATTCAACTTGTATCCTGCATATACATTATACTTTCCCCAAAAGATCCATCAGTATGGGAAGTGATATGTTAATATCTTCTAGAAATAACATATCATCTGCAAATAATCCGATCTTTTGTTCTATTTTGTGGATCATAATCCCCTTTAAATCATCTTTCTCCCGAATCGATGTATAAAGCAAAAAGGATGGGACTTAGTCTGCAGCCCTGCCTATAGCCTCTACTGAGTTCAAACCGGTCTGTCAGAGATCCATTCACTTTTATTCTTGCGGTTGGCTTATCATAAATTGCTCTAATACACTGAATTGAGTAGTTAGTAAGGCCAAATTTCTCCAACGTGAGATATAAGAAATCCCGTTTACTCGATTGAAGGCCTTTTCTGCATCAAGGCCACTTTAAGCTTATTGCTGGAAATATTGTGAATCACTTGAAGACTTCTTCTGATATTATCTTGCGTTTGCCTACCAATTATAAAGCCAGTCTGATTCTCAATTATATCAGAAATGAAGCTTTCAAAATCGGTTAGAAATAATGGATGTATATAGCTTATAGTCCACATTTAAAACTGATATTGGCCTAAAATTGGCACAATTATCTCTTTATTTTCTTTGGGAATCAGCGTAATAATTGCTTCCTTCCTTCACTTTCAGGTGGTGCGTAGATGTTAGCCAATGTCATGAGATTATTATTTATTTTGCACTTTGCTAGAATATATCGACCCTCCTTATCCTTTACTTCATTAAAAAAAGTCAAACTTTGTTTTTTTGGATATAAGTATTGCAACTCCCCTCCTATGACTTTGTGAATATGAGCTATAAAATATGTTGTAACCAAATTTAGTAAGTTTTTCATGCTCCAAAGTTCCTAAATGAGTTTCCTGTAGCAAGATGATATGCATATCGTCTTTCCTTATCTTATTCATCACCCTTGCCAGCTTTACTGGGTTACCTGATCCATTGACATTCAATGACATTATTTTAAGCTTTTGACTGTGCATCGTAAATGTGAGGTGGTATAGATTGGTTGCTTGTTTTATAACCATCAACTTCGAACATGAACATTGTAAACAAAAACAGGAACAGAGCTGAACTTAAAGCAACAGCAAAAAAAAAAAAAAAGATTGAAGAAAGCTTCCAAGGCAGGGTATTCGTAAATCTCCCATTTTTACCAAAATAAGGTAAGGGGGAAAGCCTCCCTCCAAGAGCGGACCCCCTCCCAGAACCAGTGTATAAATCAACAAGAGTTTTTCCACTAATTCTACCTTAGGAGTTTTAGCTCCTTCAAGTCAGGTTATTTGCATCATAAAAAAAGGATGACGATATTAACGTTCACATCATTAAGCGTCAATGTCCGATTGCAACTAAACACACAGCTCTTTGGATCATAGTTAATACCCATTTCCTTAAGGCCTCCGCGTCTTTCTCTTCTCAATTCAAGTATTGATCTTCTGTTGGAATTCTTGTAGCCGCTCCCGTGCTCTCTTGGCTGTCTCCCTCTCTCTCTCTCTGCGCCGGGGGATGCGTTGCCATGATGATGTTTGGTCCATTCTTCGGGTCGCTGATGTGCCGGTGCCACTGGCATTATCCACCCCGAGGTGACCCCCAGATAGGAGACCTCGGCGACGCAGTTCTCTTTCGGCTTCCTCAGCGCTATTGTAGGTCTGTTGGCCACTCTCCCAGTGGATACGGATTCGAGTGTATGGTGTCTGGAAGCGGATGCCGTTCTCTTTCAAAACCAGCTTAACCTTTTTATAAGCTTTGCGTTGCTGAATCACGTCTGTTGTGTAGTCGTGGTCAAAGGAGAGGGTTTTATCCCCAAGCTGGATCTTCTTTCTCCAGGCGTTTCTGAGAACCGAATCTTTGACTCTGTACTGAAGAAAGTTAACAACTATTGACCTCGGGGGTGAGTCGGGGGAAGGCCTCGGGCCAAGTGAGCGGTGCGTGCGTTGTATTTGGGCATCAGTCCCTTCTTCAATAAGTTTTTCGCTCACCAACAGCTTCTCCACAAACTGAATCACAGAGGAACCTTCCATTTCCTCGCGTACCCCATATATTTTGAGGTTGTTTCGCCTCCCCCTTGATTCCAAATCGTCAACTTTTCCAAGCAATGCCCCATGCTCTTTTAATGTCTCTTGGAGCACTCTCTCGCCGACCAGCTTTACAATTCTTCAATACGAGCCGCCGCCTCCTCGAGTTTATTGACATGCTCTTGTAGGGTTAGGGTTGTAGAAGCTAACTGTTGGTTAATCTGTTGTCTGAATTCTGACAGTTCCTCTTTCACTTCTCTCTTTACATCTTCTTTAAACAATGTTAGATCGGCATTTAGCTGAGTTCAAAGGCTGTTTATTTGATCACTTCTATCTTTCAAACTTGGTTGAGCATTCGAGTCACGGCTGCTTGCGTTTATGCTAGCATTGTTAGCGTCAAGTGTTTTCGCTTCACGTCCTTTGCGTCCCTCTTGTTCCGCTTTTCCAGTCATCTTTTGACTTCTTGTTTTAGCCCCCCCCGCTCATATTCCGAGTCTTTTACCAATACTTATATATAAAATATTCGCTGAATTCGAGGGGTTTTAGTCGCCTGATTTTACGGAGCTCTCGTTTCACACATCCATCCCGTTCCGTTGCATACCCTCTTTCAATTATTTCATTAATTACTATTCCAATTTCCAAATAAAATAAAATTTAGTTTTGTTCAAGTTTAAATTTGATAATTTCTTTTGTGATCATTTAAGATGTGCTATAAGGCATCCCCACAACAACACAATTGTGTCATCTGCAAAAACTGTTGTAAATTTGATACTCATTGACCAGTGATGACCCACTTGTACAAACTGACTCCTGTTTTCAACATAGCTTTTAAACCACTCATGGGCCACACCTCCAATGAAATACCTTTCCATTTTTGTAGGAGTATTTCATGATCAACAGTATCAAATGCCTTTTTAAGATCAGTGAAAATTCCCATCACATTTATTTGTTGATGCTTTAGATGACCGAGACATGTTCAGTAAGCACATAAGCTAGAACATTTAAATTTGACATAATTAGCAGTGCAATCGTATTTTATGCAGTATTTTGAACACAAATCAAATGCACAGCAACTAAACCATAAAAACCTAAACAACCTGTCTGTGTGGATGTTTTAATACTTACCCTTGTTGGAAAAATAGTTGATGCGAGGAGAGCTGTGGTAGTCTGAGTAAGGATTCACTCGATGCAATCCTGAAAAAACAGCATGACATTCATCAGCAAACAAGAGCTGAGAGAAACGCTTCAGTTTACAAGCTATAATTAAGATCTCTCTTCCCCCCCCTAATTAGATGCCATCTAAAAATTGAAAAAAAAAAAAAAATTCTACATTCGACTGTAAATGGGACAGTTAATCCTGATGGACATCAAGTGTACAAATTAACAAGTGACAAACCCAAACATGTCTTCCATCCAGTGAATTAATATTAGAAGATAATAGTTTGTGATTTATTGTACCCATATTTGCTTGCTTTTTATTAAATCAACCAATAGAAATTATCCCAATCAACACATCATCTTCTGATGTCTTACCTGCAGGTTTGGTAGCATTTTCTGCCTGCTGAGCAGTAACCTCAGCATGATCTAAAAAGAACAAACTCATGTCAGTCTAAATAAATATAAAGAAAATTTAAAAGAAATTAAATTAGTCATAAATGCATATTTTAGTTGAACGACTAATGCCGCTTACACATGATCCGCGGTAAAACCGCTCTGCGCTGGCCATTCCATTGTTTTCCTATGGGGGAAAATCGCTGCCGTGTGCTGCGCTCAAAGTTCAAATTATTGAATTATAATATGCCGACCTTTCAAGGCGCAACCAATTCCAGAACGTTCCAGCGTTGCGCTTTGCCTCTTGCTCTCCCTTACCGCACGGTTTTGCCGCGGATCATGTGTAGGCAGCTTAACAGTAAAGCTTGAGTTATGGTTCTGCGGAGATTCACTCAGAGCTTTCGCAGTAGCCTACGTAAGTGGCCTGAAGTTTATACTTGTGCGTTGGTGTGCGCGTCAAGCCGGCGTGTGTGTGTGTGTGTGTGTGGGGAGTGTGTACTATAGCAAGGGAGAAGTGAGAGAGTGACGGTGATTAGCTTCGGAGCAAGTTGCAACTCTAGAGTCAAAGTGGGAGACAAAGTGTATACAGTACATTTACTCCTATGTCTGTGTGTGTATATGTCATTTCCTTCTCACCAACAGCAGTTAGTGGACAGGGCATAGTAACCCCCCAGGCCTGCGCAGAGTGCTGTAACAGCAGAGAGGTTATCTTGCGGTGCGCAAGGGCGTTCCAGTGGACGCCGTCATTTGTACGATGGTGCAGGGAGAAGCGGAACTGAAAGTGAAGGTCCAACACATCCATCCCGTAGGCGTCAGCCAGAGTCCCGCTGTAGAAGTTGGCTTCAATCACATCATAACGCAGCTGGGGAACCTTGTGCTCAATCTGAGGTGAAGGAGGGAGAGGGGACAAAGTTTTAAGGCTGGTACAGTAGAGCAGCAGTAGTCAGAAGACAATGCAGAGAAATAAGCCTACCCTCCATTAGACAAAGTGTGGGGGAAAAAAAAAAGAATCTAAATGTATTTTATTTATTTATTTATTTATTATTTGAATATAACCAAACTAGTTTAACACCTTACTATGGTCTTCACAAGCCATGACATTTTTTTTTAGTAATCTAACCCAATTTAGTGACTAGTTTCAACTCCACAGATACCTTAAATCAAATATATCCTGCTCTATGTATGCTGGGAGTGTATTAACATTTATAATCATCCCAGTTTAAGCTTACAGTGTGACAAAAAATAATCAATAAATAAAAACTCATTTTCTGAGTTCTTCTAATGGAGTTTTAATTATTTTTGTCTGACTTTCTGATGTTCCTAAGCCTGGTGAACTTTGTTCACGACCATCCGTCCCGCTCCCAAGGAGCAGTGCTACATATAGGACAGCTGGTTATGTGAAAAGTGACGCCACCACTAAAGGTAGGAGAGGATGTGGATTGAATGAATGTATACCTCCGTAGTGCTTTCACAACAATCACGTCTAGTGTCTCATGTGAATTCCCAGTAAGGTGTAAGAGGAAATATTTTATGACAGATGTGTGCTAATTTGACCCAAAAGACAAATTCCCTGTTTAGTAATTATGCAGAGGTTTGGCAATGACATACCTCTGGGACCAGGAAACCACCTTTAATCCTCTCTCCTAAGGGCATGGTGAGATTCCATACGACCAGGGTTTCCTTTGGCAGAGTCACTTTCAGCTCATCAAATAATGTATGTAGGTTCTCCTTGTAGTTATCAAGCCAACTGGAGTTGTATCTACAAAACCCAACACAGACGTACCTGTAACGAACGGTCACTTACTATGCACAAACTAATCAAGAGAGATTCAGGGACACCTTACACCGGGGAACAGGTTAGTCAAACAGCACTGACTGCTTATTTCAGGCAAACCTTTTTTTAAATTTGAGCTAAACAGTGCTTCTTGCCACTGCTGTCCACACTTGCACCAACAGAATTGACCAAATCTGATCACTTAAGTGTTGCAGTAAAACTGAGTCTGTAGAAAAGCACAGCTGTATAGTTGTAGAGAGCTATTAAACTTCCACCCACACCTACCTTACCCTCGCTGTTAGATCAAGAGGCAGGGGTGAGGAGAAATTAAATTAGACCTCAGCCATCCTTTTAGACATCTTAAAACAGGTAGCATTCCAAATCACACTTTTTGTGGCCCCTTAATTACCAGATGTTTACATTAACAACAGCTCACCAAGGTAAATAGTGCTACTAGTACTACATCTAGTTTCTAGATCTAGTATATCCATGACGTTTCACTTCCAGGAATGTTCAGGTGCCGCAGGATATTCGCCGGATGTCCCTCATTTTCCGCCAGATGTCTGTCACCTTCCGCTTTCTTGTAATTTTAAACTCCGGTGGATTTATGAGGTAGGGTTGCACGATATTGACAAAAAATTATATTGCATTATCAATTATGAATATTGCAATATCCATTTCAATATTTTTAAACTTTAAAATTACAAAAGTTACAGGAAAACTCATCAAAATAGATTCATAACAAATTCAACAAGTTTTCTTACAACACAAAGTTTATATTGGACTGGTCCAACCTGAATGAATGAATGAATGAATGAATAAATAAATAAATAAATAAATAAATAAATAAATAAATAAATAAATAAAGGAAATAAGGACCATGTCTACAGAACAGGACCTGTTTTACTGGTTTGTGGGCTCTAAATCAAAACACAACTAAGCCACACAGCCAACAGAGCTCCACAAAAAAAAAAAAAAAAAAAAAAAAATGGTATACTTATCGCAACACGATATATTGTGATAGCAATATAGAGGTCATATATCAGCACCCCTAGATATATTGCACAACGTGATATTGCGATAACAATACTGAGTCAATATATCTTGCACCCCTATTATGAGGACTATGGTTAACTGCTCCTCAGATCTCTGCAGGGTAAATCCAGACAGCTAGCTAGACCATCTGACTAAAACAACTTTTGAACGTACACATTCCACCAAAACAAGTTCCTTCCCGAGGCTATTTTGCAGAGGCACTGTTGCTCTGTCCAGTGCTTAGCACCGCCTGAAGACGATTGTGATTTAAAAGAAATGCCAATAAACCAGAGCATGTTTTTCTCCCATCCCAGAATGCTGTGTGGACTAGCCAGAGCCTCCTCCGTAGCACTGCGAAGGAAGGTCTGGCATTGCAAGACAACTCCTTCACCTACCCACCTTGAGATATCCCAAACGCAGGAGTTGAGAATTACTACATCAGGTTTCAAGCCTTGGCGGAAGTCATCTAGGATGCTCTGCATGTAGCCAGAGTAGACGCGCGTCACAAAGTAGAAGCGTACAAGGTGGTGGGCGGACTGAAACTGCCGAATCTCCCGGTACCCCGTTCCATTGTGCATTGTATTTAGGCAACCTCCTTCCACCAGGCAGTCCTGTTCAAAGCTCATCTCACCCTGAAGGAGAAAAACAGGAATTATTATTAGTGGAGGAGGGTTGCTATATTGAACTTTTTGAGATCACATATTATGACAACAGTAAACAAAAACAACGTCATGAATATGGAATTCCTTTCATGCACCTTCTTTTTAAATCAGTAAGTGCAAACCTGGTGAACATTAGCCCTCAACACATCACTTGCCTTGCTCCGGAGTTGTTTTGCAGTGAGATACTTGTCCTTCTGCAACAGCACAACAAGGTCCTTGTACACAGACCTCTGAACTAAGGGTGAGATACAGAGAGTATTAAAAGTGGCAGTGTAAAAATCGGACCCATGCTCACAACCAAACCACCCAGGGCGCACACAGATTTCTTCTGACTTTTGGAAGCTGGCAAATGGACAGTCAACAAAACATAGATGGATTAATCTTGCCTGCCATTCAAGAGCAATGTGAAGATATTCACCATTTTGTTTTTCAAATGAAATGGGCTGCTGTAAAACTTTTAAAATGTGTTCCTTTTCAAAAGATTATTTTGAAAACGAGAAAGGGAATTTAAGTGATTACTCACTGGAGTCTCCCATCACCACGATGAACTTGTTATGGAGCAGCTGGCTGGCCTGCTGGTGGCTCACACACTTCATCATCTCCTGTTAATTACAAAGCCAAGCCATGTTTTTTGTTCATCAACATACTGTTAAAGTGAGAGTAGCCTTTACTCACGAAATAAGATGGTTGACATTAGGCTTTACAAGTGCAGTTTACTAAGTTACAGAATTTCTTAGCCACAATTACGTTGGTAACGTTAAAGATGGCTCACACTTCTGGTAGCCTTAGCTAAGCTAAGAGTGGCTGGCTTTAGACTTAAATTAACATAGGAAACATACTTACCATTGTTGAGTTTAGTGGCAAATTGGAGATGTATTTAAGATTTTAAGATTTAACGTTGGCTAACTTTATCGTCAATGGAAAGTGAATCATCGCAATCTGGACGTTTTTAGTTCCAGGACCTAACGTTAAACCCGCAATGTCTTCACCAACTGGCCCCTCGCTCCACTTTTAAAGTTGTTTGACAATTCGAACAAGTTCAAAAACTATGGTATTGTCTTATTTTGTAGATTCAACATACAGGTTTTAACTTTCAACTCGACTCTACCGTTTTTTTGTTCGACAACAGGTGTCGGCAATTTGATGATGCTTTTAAAGACCAACGGAAGTATCACTTTTTCGTACGCGCCATAAATCAGTCTCGCGAGGTTAATTCAGACACATACCCAGAGACCAATGCTCCTGTGCTGGAATAACACAACCTGGTAGACCTACCTGGTTTTGCATGTATCAGTTAGTGGTGAGTTCATTAAACACAAATTTAAAAGCTAAGCAACCATTTTAAATATGTTAAAGAACTCATGTGTGACGTCAAGCCCTTCAAATAACATCACTGAAAAGGCAAGTTATCAGTTGTAAGATCATCATCAGCTTAACACCACTCTGTCAGGGGAGACCTTTTAAAGAGGGACAATGCCTTTACTAATAGTCGGCTTTCAAACATGAAGTCTAATGACTTTACACACAACCACATAAAACGTTTTTGATAGTTCTTTGCTCCAAATTTGGGGGATAAACAAATAGCACTCAGAAAAATGTTGCGCAAGTCTACTAAGATACTGTCAATCAGATACATGATAAAGATGTACTGGATACACTGGGAGATTGAAAGACCTAAACTTAAAAAGACTAAACTTATAAAATCTATAAAATAACTTCAAAGAACAGCCTCAAATGCCTTTCAAAAATGACTTTTTATTTAATTGCTTGGGAAAACCTGAAGAAGAGGCTAGAAACAGTGAAATAAAACGGTTTCATGCAGAACACAACCTCTCTGTTAATCTCATACTAATTGCTTTCAGAAGTCACTATCATCCTCATAATCTATCACTATTTCATCTGTTTTCTTCTCTCCCTCTTGCTCCTCTTCTTCTTTCTCCTCCTCTTCTTCCTCATCTGTGTTATCTTCTTTCTTGGTCTCAATCTTCTGGTGAAACTCCTGGTATATCCCAGTCAGAGCTTTCGCTGCTTCCAGAGACACTTTCAGATTTCCTATCACCTCCTTGTCTTCATCCACACTCACCACTGGAGGAAACAGAGACACAGGGACAGACAGACTGTTAGAAAACTCTATGTTTCAAACATAATCCAAGAAAGGGTTTAAAAGGGATCTTAAAACAATGTATACAACAATGTGCGAAATCTTTACTTAAATAATTTGAACAGTATTGGTATCAAACACAAATACAACACCTACCATCAATTTGTTGGTCGCTGACATCATTTCCAGTGAGGAGAAGTTTCTGTAGGTCCAGAAAAGCATGTCCAACGTCCACACACTCCTCCTCATCGTCCATCGGCTCACTGACTACTGTGAACTTTAACCTTTCCGTGACACACAGACATACACACTTCAAGTTGGTGGTTTGGGTCTAGAGACATCCATAAAGTGCAGAGACATAAACTGTTCTAATGACTCATACTTTAACATGTGAAATGACACTACCTGCCCTGGTTGGGGTCCGTGCCCTCCAACATGGTGTAAAGATACTGTCTGAGTGGAGCTGACTGTGAGCCATCCACATAAATCACTGCGAGAGACAAACAAAGCAATTTGGGAGTTATAAATAATGTAGATGTTATAGAAACAAACACACAGAGCCACAAAGCTCACCCACTCTCACCTCGTGTGAAGTTGTAGTGAATCTCCTCCCCATTTGTGGGCTTGCGGAGGGACATGGGCGTTTCTGTCGTCTCCATGGGGACACCCAGCAGCCGGTATTCCACATAAACACGCTGCACTGATTTGTCCAGCGCCACGTGTGAGGACGGTTCAAACGTCAGGGACATAATCTCGACTCTCAGCTTGTCTCCCTGAAACATAAAACAAAACATAGTTATCTATTTATATCATATTATCTCATTTATACTAGATTCGCACATTTGCAAATGACAATAATAGCTAAATCTGAGTTTTTTTTCTCTTTCATTCATACATTTTCTCTCATGTTTACATTGTTCGTACCTTCCTCATTTTCCGTTTTGGTGGCATGATAATAATGTCGCTTTGTGAGGAACTTGACTCTGAAGACTCTGGGGCTTCACTGTCTCCTGCTGCAGCTGTATAGTCCAACAAATAGCATGCAAACGCTTCAAATGGGTTTCAGGTATAGGTCAAATCGGTTCTTATTTATAATCCTTTTTTGCATATTATGTATAAACAATGGCAGAGTGAGACTTCAAATTACTGCAAGAAACTTAAAGCAGGTGTTAGGCTTATTGTGTATAAGAATAGTTAATTACCACTCTCACTCCTCTTCTCCTCCTCCTCCTCCTCCCCTTCCTCTTCCTCCTCCTCCTCTTCCTCCATTGACACCTGACCCACAGAGGGAAAGTCCTGAGAGGAAGAAATGCAGCATAAGCCCATTCACCAATCATCTAATTCTGAATACTCCTATTTCTCCTTCCACAACATTGTTTGAACTGACATTAGTTTCCTGTGGAAATGACTGCACAGATATTGTTTTAAGCCCTGTTGAGAGAGAACCAGCTCCTACCTGAGTCCTGGCAGCGCTGGCAGAGCTTCGCCTCGATGATGTGCTGGGTGAAGAGCTTAAATGAGAATAAATCTGTGATAACTGTGATAGCTAGCTACAAAGTTCCTCTTTTCCTTTCACACAAAACCTAAAACTCCTAGAACTTTGTCAAGACCATCAACAACAAAATAATTAAGTGGATTTTTAAAAGAAAACTGAATCTGCACATTACTTTCTTGTTGTGGTCAGTCTCGGCTTGGGCGTCAGATGTGCTGTGTCGTGGTAAAGGTCAGGTGACCTCTTGGTGGATCTCTTCCTGTCTGTGGCCAGCGGTTTCACGGCGGTGGGCTGCTCTGGTCGTATGTTCTGTGATCTGTTCTGTTTCACAGGTGGAGGCCGAGGCTGTAAACAGGCGAATACACTTGTAAACACAATTGTTTTTTTATGCTTGAATTAGCATGGAAACACAGTTAATCCATGAATTTGCTACTTTTGTTGGCGCTTTAAAACCTTACCAAAGTCTCTTTCTGCACTGCTTTGGTTTCTCTCGGCTCAAATAGCTGAGTCTGTGGTAAAGCCACAGAAGACCAGGTATTAAGCCAGGGAACAGGACTTACATTTTACTTACATTTCAGCATTTACACATTGATTTCTGATGACTTCTTCTTGCAAACAAATGTACATAAAATACATGTATAGTTCCCCAGAGCACTACTGGTAATTCCTAAATCTTTTGACACACTAGCACAAAGATCACCTTCACTCTGGGCTTGGCTATAGGCCTCTGTGATGCTTCAGGCTCCTCTCTCCTCCTCTCCTCCCTCTCAGTGCTTTCCATTGCTCTGTCCTGTCTTCCCCGTCCTCCCAGCACAGTGTCCACTGATGGTTGGAAGGGGTACTTCCATTTTATCCAGACCCTAGCCATGCCCCGAGGTCCACCAGCTGGATCCCTGAGAACGTAGTCACCTGGCAGGACAGAGAGAAAAACTCTTTGAAACTGTTGACAGTAACATGTTGACTTCCACCTTTATCTAAATACATGCTTCATCTAGTAAGAGATGAATAATGTAACTGTTTTACTGTTCTCTCTCCCTCACCTCTGATCTCTCTGCCTGTAGCCAGGGCTTGCAGTGGGATGGGGGTCTTGGCCAGATAGGCTGGCGGTATCTGGTCATCGCTGTCATCAAACACATACACCCACAAACTGCTGGACCTGGACAAAAGAGGAGTTCAATGTTGTCAATATTTTGCAAAGATAAGGATTATCAAAAGGACTAACTTTTAATAAAACCTGATTGAGAAAGGGATACTAGAACTAGAACAAGAGTTAATTTATCTGCAAACAAATTGAAAATGTAAGAAGGCTGTGTCACAACAAGTGAATGCCCTCTTCAGTATAACCTACATTTCTGACATTTTTGGTTTCCAGACCATCATACCTCAGGTAGTGCAACACATCAGCTGTTACTGCGAGTGGGTAGCTGGTGATATCACTGAACACGGGGTCAGCGCTGGACTGGACTGTACGAGAGACGTGAGGCGGCAGGTCGTAGAACCTGTATGTCAGGTAGGCATCAGGAAGAAGTCCAGGCCAGCGAGCATTAAGGCCCACACAGCGTTCCAACATAACCACCAACTCATTGGGGATCCCCCCACCGTAGTCATGTAACTCCTGCACACAGCATTGAAAAGTGGACACTTAAAAAAAAAAATATACATATATAGCCTGTTTTCAAACACCATATCCCTGACACTATCCACAGACCTCACTGTGAACAGTTTTCTCACTGACTATTTCTGTGGTAGAAAGTAGGTTATACACAGTAAGGTAGAGTAACCGTGACATTTTCTCTACAAAGTCACAGTCTGGAGAAATAAAACCAAAACAACCTGCATGGCTACACACCACTAGAGGTAAGAGAGACCCTATTTTACCTCCTGACAAGCATCTTGCCAGCCAAGCGAGATCTGCACAGGACTCCTCCATGTCGCTGGTCTCCTGTCAGCTCTTCTCTCTGCCACAGTGTCTATCGGCTCTGCAGCATGAAACAGGCGCACCCAGAAATCCACAACACCAACATGTTCACCCTCGGAGCCTTGGAGACAGCCAAAATTGAAACTTAATTATCAAAGTAATGGGGATAACAACACATGGAGCATTATGTAATAAATAGGAGCATTACAATGGCAATCACTGCATTTCACTAGATGTCAACAAACTGTGTGCAGGAAAAAAAAAAGAAAAAGCATAAAATCCAGCACATTACTCACCTGTGATATGGACATGTCCACCGAGACGCTCCCCTCTCCTTTCCATAGCACCCATGAGGGACATCTGCCCACTTCCATGCGTCACAAACTTGACCCCTCCTATCGCCTGGTGGAGCTCCACTCTGACCCTTGACCCCTGGCCTCCCAGCCTGCCCAGGTCTCTGGTTGTTAGAGCGTAGCGGGACGTGAAGCCGTAGTTGGGCTGACTGCCTGACACCAGAGGGGTGGAGTGCACCTCAAAGTCCAAGAGGCTGTAGGTGCAGAAGGTCACAATGTCTTCATGACAGAAGCTGCCCATAGTACGAAGCCCTGCTGGGGTGAAGGTGGCGGCCTGGAGGTGCAAAAAAAGTAAAGTAAGTTTTTTTTAGCTTCATGGGAAACTTGCTCCAAAAGACTTTGAATGAAAAAAACATCAACACAATAATAAAGTTTTTGGACCTTAAGGTGGATCTCCAACAGTGACTCCCCAGCCCTCAGCTGAGAAAAAGGCAGGTCGTCCTCAATGGGTTGTACCACCTCCTGGTCTCCAGCTGGCCAGGTGTACTGTACTGGTATGGTCCGTTTGTAGTTCCTGGGGCTGTATGCTAGCTCTTTTAACTGAGCTTTAGGGTACAAATAGAAAAATAAAGAGTTTTGAGATTCTGATGCTAACTACCCACTTGTGTTTTTTTCTGAACAAACTGCCAACACTTGACCTGCATGTCAATCAGTGATAGACAGCATACTCTATCTGATTAGGAATTATATAATAATAAATATATATTATATAATTATATAGCCTCTGCCGTTACTTCATACCTTGTAAAGCATTGATCTGAAGAGCTCTTTTTGATAAAAGTTTGTCTTTTTCTGCCATTCTCCTCCTGCTCTCCTCCTTCTCTCTGTCTATCTTCTGGTTGACTGTGTTCAACTCTTCCTTGGGGAGTAAGCAGAGTTTGATCCAAGACAAGTTCAGTTAAAATGGGAAGATGGACAATTTAAAGAAAGCTGAGAATGACAGGAGTGTTGTGTCCATGTATGGGACAATTGTGATTAGTGTGTTTATGTGTGTGTGTGTGTGTGTGTGTGTGTGTGTGTGTGTGTGTGTGTACCTGCAGGTCTTTACTGATATGGTGCTCCAGCAGCAGAAGGTTTCTGGTTTTCTGTAGTTCCAGGACAGTCTCAGCATGCGATGCCTGGATGTTTACCAGCTCACGGGGCGAATCCTCCACCTTCTCACTAGCCCAGAGGAAATGCAGCTTCGTCTTGCTCTCCTGCTGCATCCTAAACGCCTAATAGTTGCATGGAAAGCATGAAGTTTATGTGCAATTTATTTTGTCTTTTGAAGCAGACCTAACTGAGGTAAAAAAAAAAAGTGCAAACCTTGATCTGTATAAGAGTTTCACTGAGATCCTCAACACTCATGTCAAACTCCTGGAGGAGAGGAAAGAAAAGAGATGACACGTTGACACACAGATCAAATAAGAGACTGATGTGTGAAACAGCTGTTCAGCAGTATATTATTATTATTTTTTTTAATCTCTGACCTTGGTGACAGAGTCCAGTCTGTCCTGCAGAGCAGAAACCTGCTCTTTGTACTGGAGAACCTCCTCTTCCAGATGCTCTCGTCTGTCTCTCGTTAACGCTACACAAAAGAACAAAGCACACAGAAATAAATGGCTGGGATTGTAAATGAATGTACTGTTGTTTTTGTTACTGGTGAATATGTTTGCCGAGTTGAGGTTTCAGGCTAATTTAAATAAAATGATATGAAATTAAATGCGTCTTCCTTAACTAACTTCAAATCCATTCCTTCTCATTGTCAAACTGTAGCAGTTGCTGTGCCAACATGCAGATAATCCTACCTCTTTCTTGCTCCCACTTCTCCTCTAACATCTCCTTCTCTCGTCTCAGTTTCTCCAGCTCCAGCTCCAGCCTGCCTCTCTCCCCCCTCTCTGCTTGCAGCATTTCCTCCAGTCTCTGGATGTCCATCCCGCTGATGTTTTCTCCCTGTTCCTCCCTCCTCGGATTCGCTTCTGTATGTTGTTCACCATTGCCTTCGTAGTTGCTTCGCACAGATAAAGTACTAGGAAGGAATAGGGTAAATATAAACATACAATGAGAAAAAAAATTACTTTTAGAAGTCAAATGTTAGGACAACTTGAAAAAATAAAGACTTTTTCATATGGACATGAACCATATCTCATAAACCATAGCTCCATGACATTTTAGAAATTGTTTTGCAGGGCCTAGAAGACTTTAACTCTCACCTCTCTAGCAGAGTGTCATAGTTTTCTTTTATTAGATCCCTCTCTCCCTCCAGGTCTAATATCCGCTCCTGTAGCTGAAAGGGAAAGGAGGAAATCTTTGACATCACGTTACGTGATCTCTAGTGTTTCTTTGTCAGGATTTAAACATGCAGATACAGATGCGGTACCCTGTCCAGGGTCTGTAGAGACAGGGTAGAGGTGGTAAGTTGTCCCTCCAGTGCCAGTGCTCTCTTTCTTTCATGCTTCAGCTGCTCAGTCAGCTCCTCCACTTTCTCCAGCAGAGCTCCCTGACTTTCCCTCAGTGATCTCTGACTCTGGGAGGAACACACAACACACTCAACGTTAGTAGAGTAAAGCATCAGACTATTAGTTTGAGCAATTCATAAAGCTTTTTTGTGTAAGGGGCCATTTACCTCCTCCAGCTGATTCTCATATGCCTGCAAGGAAAGAAGAAAGGCATATTCACATATTTGTCTTTTGAGGATCATTAGTTAACAGATATAAGTGTAAATGACTAAAGTACTGAACCCAAATTCTTAAGCTGATGTAATCAAATTATTACCAAAAGAACAAATGAATGATTTATAGACAAATAAGGTCATCTAACCTCTTGCAGGGTGTTGAACTTCTCCTGGGTGACTCTCAGGGCAGTGCTCTTGTCCGAAAGCTGCTTTTGTAGACGGATCTGATCCACGTTCTCTCTAATAGTTATTCTGACAGAGATAACAACAGGATTCATTATTTGTATTGACATGGTTGCTGTACAGGCAGTTATAGTGGTAGCTGCAAAAAAAGGTGGCTAGTTGTGGAACGAGCACTACAGTGTTGACTGTAGGGCTTGCTTACTCATCTTTGAACTACATTGCTTAAGAAGGAAAATGGGCAGTAGTCAGATTACTGACTGAGCATTCACTGTGAATGGTCCAACAGTCCAGTTTCTGAGTATCATTTTTTCATCAACTGTAGCAAAGTTATGGTAAGTAAGAAAAGAAAAATGCAGTGATCCATTTTCCAAGTCTGATCCAAATAGTTTTCTCTCCTGTGTTTATAATTTAAGAACAGTTGAAAAAAAGTTTTGCCAGGATCGTTTTTTTTGTGAAAAAGTCAAAATCAATTTGGGTTTGTTGTTGTAATACTAATTTAGTCCACAATAGACTGAATTGCACCACTACCCTATGTTCTAAATAGGAGTAAAAGCATTTATGTTTTCTTCCAGGTGAGTTTTAATTTCTTCATGCACTCTAAGCAACTGAAAGAAAACATACATGCTTTTAGTCCTATTTAGAACATGGGGTAAACATGGGGTGCACTTCAACCTCTTGCAGTAAATTGACACAGCAAAACCTTTTCCTCCCACCTGTTTCACAGATGATTTTTTCATTTTTTTTTAAAGGATCTTAGAAAGATTATTCTGGTCTTTAAGTCTAAACAGAGGAGAGAAAAACTATTTAGATCAGACTTAAAAAATGGATCCAGAATTGTTTTCTCACTTGCTTCACATGGCTTCCCTACAAGTACTAAAATGTATTCATGCTGTAGCCACCTGTGTCTGTCAGCCTGTTGCTTCCTTATGTCTCTCACAGTTCCCTCTATCTCTTTCTCTTTCTCTCTCAGCGTGTCTCTGAGCACCTGGGCAGTCAGCTCCAGCTCTGCAGCCCTCACCTGCTCTGTCACACTGGACCTGCTGGGAGGGAGAGACATGAGGGGCAGAGGGAGGTCAGCGTGGAGTCGTGTGGGGGTTTGGGAGTAAGGGTGGGATAGAGGAGAGAAAAAAAGTCAGGTAGTATGAATGAAGCGGAACAATGATGTGATCGTGAGGTTAGAAAAAACATCTGCTCAATGTTCTACATCACACACTTACAATCTCTCCATCTCTGCCCTGGTGTCTTCCAGCGGGGGTCCGTAGCGGGGCGGGGCAGTCTGGGCGGCTCTCCTGACTCCGCCCTCCACTTCCATACTTTTACCTAAAGAAGAAGAAGAGAGGGAGGTCAGAGATGGAAGAGAAAGCAGTTATCACCCTGGCCTACATTCATGTGCAACATACACACCTTTACTGAACTTGTATGGCGTGCGTCCCCCAATGTCCATAATGTGCTGCTTAGCCAGGCTCAGCTTGTTCTGCAGCACTGATTTCTGGCTCTCCAGCATGGCCACGCGGGCTTCCAGCTCCTGTATGGTGTCCTCCATGTCCCTCTCCTTCACAGCACTGGACCCAGGACGGGCCTGACGGAGACGAATCAGTCTGGTGGACATCCTGAGCCAAGGAGGAGGAGGGAGAGGTTAAATCAGCCGTATTAGGGGACTTATACCAGTTTCTTTTTTGTTTTATTTCCTCAACAGAGATGGTATTCTCTGTTTCCTGCCCAGGGATTACAGACATAAATAGGCTAACAGCTAAGTCTGGTACTGCTAAGAAGCTGTGCAATGTCTTTGTTACCAAATAAATACAATACTGTATCTCTTTAAATCACATTTTGGGGCTGCAACAGAGCTTTTGTTTCCAACTTACTCTGAGATGCCACATTAATGTGCCCAATTTCGCCCAAATGTCTAGTGTTAGGTACAGTCATTTGGGTATGTGCCAATGTTTCTATTACCTGCGTAGCCTCTGCTCCTGTATACGAGTGTGTTGTCCTAGCACACTGTTTTCCTCTTGCAGTCTGAGACACAGGTCCTCCAGATGCTCTCTGGGAAACCGAAACAGGCGCTGAGGATCTGCTGAAGAGAGCGACAGAGAGAGAGAGAGGCAGCCAGAAATATAAATAGCCCTTTCTTTGTATGTTTGACACAAAGACAACTGAAAAGAGAGTTGTTTTAGCAGGAAATTTACTTTTGTATGCTCTGTAGAGTCTGAAAATTTGAGTGGAAATCTGAAAGGATGAGTACTTTAAAGTGGTTTACCTTTTGTCTTCATGACATGATGCTTCCTCCATGACTTCACATCACGCAGGGTATCTGGAGAAAAGTGAAATAGTGACAGATTTAGTCAAGACTGGGAATATGTATTCACAGAATGTAATAAAGAGCTAATTTTAAAGCATATTTGGTACGCACAACTTAGATTTAAAAAATAAAGTAATGGGCCAATCTAGCACAACTCTGAAGAATTTTCTCCATTTCTTTTAATCAGTGGAACTTTTAAAGGACATGTACACACAGATAATGGCATAAGCTATACACACAAACCTGGGACAGTTGGCATCAGTCCCCCCCTCATCGGTCCCACGTCTCTGACCGGGAGATCCCCGGCTGTCTCATCCATCACTGGCGACATCACACCTCTCTACTCAGGCGCAGCCAATCAGAAAGCTCCGGCCTTTTAAACATCATAAGAGCAAACATGTCATATTGATAGCCACTGCTGCTTCACTGGCCTCCATCCAGGTGAAGTTACAAACTGGAATGTGGACTTAAATGGTTGCACGAAAGGTTCTTTGGACTGCAGCAAAACAGAGAAACCAAAAGTATAATTCAATCTTATGACGATGACTGGTTACATTTACATTTGTGTAATTATAGAGCCTTAATACATTATTCTTTCAGGCTTATCCAGATCCAAGCTGCTGGAAGCAGTGCTTGCCATCACACACATACACAGATACACCTCTAAAATGGCTAGAGGTAGGAAATTAAGGTCTGTATATACTGTAGTTACCAATCTACTTTTTCAGTGATGCTGGAAATCAAAACCTCAAGACTCTGTACACTGTGTACAATCTGCTCAAGCCTCGAGAAGCTGTCATCCCCAACAGTTTTAGCTTCGCTATACATTTTCAATAAAGTTATCGACCTAATGTGGCAACTCCTAAATGTATTTTCTTAGTTTTGACATTGCCACACAATTAGTGACAAACACCAGAAATCCTACCGGTACAGTTACTGGCACTGTAGGACAGTGGTTTGCATGTTGATATTCCCTCTTACAGTAACAGACATCAACATTTAAAACTATTTTGAAAAAAGTTATTTGACTTACCCTTGTTTATTGGTCATCCAAAGAGGTTTTATATCCGGCACAGAAATGTGTAGTGTTCTTGCATTATCCCAGTGTAACATGTAGGCTCTCTAAGTGTGTGTGTGTGTGTGTCTCCGCCCTGTGCTTGACTGATATCAGTTTTAATCCCTCATCATCCCTTCCTTCTTCCCCAACCCCTTTTAGCCCTCTCTTTACAGAAATGTTTCCTAATTCCTAAATTATCTTAGGAATTCACAAGTGTTACATGATTACTTGCAATCACTGTGCGTTTGTGTGCATACATTTAGCTCAGTGACATACCTGTGAGTGTACAGTGCTCTGTTTGTGTATAATGCCTCCTCCCAGGACTCAATCCTGAAGTCTCTCAGTGCTCCATCTGCCTTGAGGCTAATCCCATCTCTGTGCTAATCTGATTACCAACTGACAGGTTGTACAACCTACGACTTGGTCTGAAGTCAGTTTTATGGGTTATGGGTCTTTAATGACTGAGCATGGTTATTATTGGAGTGAGGCAGGTCTAAGATCTGTGCTCAAGGTGTTACTTTTTAGGAGAGCATGAGTGAAGGGAAGAATAAAAAGCAGGAGGAAGAGAAGAGGTAAGCACATACAACAGATACACCAGTTTATTGAGGGAGGGGCAGATTCAGAAACATGATCAAAGAGTGAAATTATTGTGAATGGAACACAAATTTTCCAATTCAAAAACTAGTGAGAGAGAACAGTTACATGATGTTTAATATAAAATACCATGAAAAGCAGACACTGAACATTTCCCATTATATTGTAATGTCATCTATATCCCCTCCTCCACTGACTCCACTAACAGGGCGGATGATAAGTGGTGATTTATTGCTGCCGTTGTCACACATATCTGGGTTAAAAAAGGGAAACATGGCCTCAGTGAACTGGACCCGTGTAAAGGAATAGATGTGCGACTTGGCCTCTGCGTCATAAAAGGACATTGTTCCGTCCTCGTAATCCAAGAACAGCCCAACAACCCGCGGCCTCTGAGAGAGACACAGCAGCTCTGCCTGTCCTGCACACGCCCGGTATTCTCTGCCCTTCCTCAAACAAATAGCCCAATAACCGTCCTCTGGACTCAACGTGACGAAACCCTTCCTGTTGACCGACTGTCGAGCCACACCCAAGTCCCACGCTGTTTTGTCTCCCACGTCTACCTCCCAGTAGTGCCTCCCTGTGGTGAAACCCTGCAGTGCAAGAGAGGGTCAGGTCACTGACAATGAAGCAGGAAGACACAACATCCTTAAACATATGTCTTTATTTACCCTGGTGGCGAGGACACATGGTGCTGTGTCAAAGCGCTCTGGTATGTCCACCAGGTTCTGCTCAACATCTCCATCCCAGATCTGTCTCCCATCCTCTGACAGAACCAGCCAAGGGTTGGCTGTCCTGGGGTCCAGATGAACATCGGCTGGTAGGCAGTGGACAGTTTATATGGAGTTTTAGCTTCATTATGCTCTTTATCCTGTGGCATGCATTGTCTTCCATTTAACAAATTGTGCACAGATGATTTGGAGTTTTGTTGGTTGTCTCATGGCAATAAACCTCCATAGAGCTTGTTACTGAAATCATACAGACTAAACTATTAATAAAAAGAAGCAATAAATCAAATGAAAACTTTTTCACGTTATTGCAATTATAAGATCAGATTTCAGTAGTTTTTTTAACATTATTCTCTTGTTTTGTCCACTCACTGATACCGTATTTTATCGAGTCCTTCAAGGTACATCATATTTTAATTTTATTCAGAAATAGGACAAAACATATGAGAGAGAGAGATATATATAGAGAGAGAGGGAGAGAGAGATGCTGATGACCGATGCTAAAAGATGTCTTTTAGAGTCTCTTTACTGACATTGTTTTACTGTCTTTAAAGTCCAACTGTACCTGCATACTGCTGCATCTTCTCGTGCTCTGTAAGTTAATGGGAACATGGAATAGAAAATGAAACAAATGTTCATGTACATGACATGCAAGTGGCTGTTTTGTCATAGAATGTAGTAATGCTGATAAGTAATCTTTTTAGAAGATTACCTTGAGTGGAAAGCTTTTTCAAAGCAGATTGAAGCTGCTCTTCAATGTTGGCCACCGCTCTCCTCACAGTCCCCAAACATGTGTCTGAATGGACGATGATGTCAGAGCAGGCTTTGGCAGACGGAGGAAAACTCAGAGCTGGAAATCTCTGACACAAAGAAGTCAAATAAGAGAGAAAAAAAGCAGATAAGAGGCCAGACAAGATGAGATGTTTGTAAATTTTGATTTTTTAGAATGCTTGGTATCTTTGTATAACTATCAAATATGTTGCTGTGAGATGACTCCTGACCTGCAGAAGATGGAGGTGGTCCTCAGTGTGAGAAAGCTGCTCCATCTCACTTCTCTTCCTCTCCAGCTCAGTGATTTCCAGCTCCAGCTCTGTGATAAGCCTCTCCGCTCTCTGCTCTGCTGCTGCCTGCTTCCTCTGGATAACCTCGGCCAGCTCAGCCTGACATCTCTCCAGGGAACCAAGCAGAGTGGAGAAGACCTCCATGCTTTCCACTAGGTCCCTCTTTGAGTTTTCCTAAAGACATTGGACAAAACAAGTGGTTTGTTTAACCCTCTGGAGTCTGAGGGTGTTTTCAGACACACAGGTGATTTTGGCTTACTCTGGTATTGTTGTCAATTTAAAGTCCCCCTCCACGCTTGACACTTGAGGATGTCTCTGTGCGCACCTTAAATCTGAGTTAATTAGGATCACAATTAGTATGGAAGCCAATCATGGTCCAATTACAGTATGCAACTTACACATGCGCAATGTGAAAACTTGAAACCTCCAAAGCACACATACTGAAAAACAGACTTTACGTAAAGTAAGGCTCAATGGTGTTTTTTGCCCCCAACTGCTCCTTCCAGGCAGCGCTGTGACCACTGCCTTCAAGGCACCTAACTTTAACCCTAACCATAACCATAACCATAACCATAACCAGTGCCTCCCAACAGTGCCTTCCAGGCAGCGCTGCCTGGAAGGCACCGTTGGGGGCAAAAAACACAGATAAACACAGAGACAGCAGTTAAACTAACAAAATAAAAAAATTGTGCACATTCATATATTCCGGATTTCTTTTAATGAAGGAGGAGTAGATGTAAGAATGTTTAACTATGTAATTTAACTTTTTCCTGTTGAAAAAAACACAAAAGACAAATTAGTTTTTAAAAGAATATTTCCATGTGTTGTAAGCAATACTTAAAACAAGTGATCCTCATAGCAATGAGTTTAAGTAGTAGTACTGTATTAAGTAGATTCAAACAGATTTTAAGCAGAACAATGTTATATTAATAAATATTTTTAGATGTTTTGGGACCATTACTGTAGTAGTACCAATACTTTTTCTGTTATGCACACACTCTTGCACATGTTGGGCCTCTTTGCTTACATTCTTATACATAAGGCTGTTTAAACTGCTGCTGCAACAGCTCAGGCTAATAATCTATGTCAACTTACTTTGCTGAGCTCCATGGAGTGTTTGATCTCCTCCACTTTCTGCAGTCTGTCCTGAATCATGTGCTCCACATCAGCCTCGATCCTTTTCATCTGAGCCTGAACATCAGAACAGGAATTAAACCCCAAACTGAATCAATGGTGGTCAATGTATTTGACGGGATGATGGCACAACGATTATAAGGAATTCCAGACCTCACCTTCTTCTCCTGACTCTCTCGCTCCACTGGGACGGTGTCGTGAGAGCTGTGGTCGGTCTCGGTGCACAGCACACACACACACCTCTGGTCGCTCCTGCAGAATAGCTCCAGGAGCCTTTGGTGCCTTTTGCACATCCGGTTCTCCAGCGTTGCCACAGGTTGGATTAGCTTGTGAATCTTCAAGGTGGTAACTCTCAGGTGTGGCTCCAGGTGACTCTCACAATATGAGGTCAAACACACAATGCAGGACTTCAGGGCCTTTGTTTGCTTTCCCACGCACACATCACAATATATTAATTCCCCTGCCTGTGGCATCACACCGTTTTGCTTTCTCGCTCGGATCTGCTCTGACATTTCCTTGGCGAAGGAGTTTTCACAAAGCTCTGGGCGGCCCTTAAAGACTGTCTGACATTTGGGACAGCTGACGGCGAGGCCGTGGTCCCAGTGGGATGTGATGCAGGTGAAGCAGAAGCTGTGACCGCAGGGGATGGAAACAGGCTCAGAGAAAACCTCCTGACAGATGCAACACTGAAACTGCACCTCTGACAGGAGAGCGCTGGGGGAGGCCATGACCTCAAAGAAGAAGATCAGTGTTAACTGATTATACCTGGGAAATTAATCATTTACATTCTGACTCACGAGGAAATGTGTTTTAGTAACATTAACAATCACTTAAAAATAAAGATATTTACAAAATATATTTACAGTATAGGCAAACTCATTTTTCAGAGCTGCTGTCTTTAATGCAGGCCCAGGTAGAACTCCACAGCTAAACACATCTGAACTTCCATATCATAAACTCTAAACAGTTCAAAGCTGCTCACTGGCCAAAGTCCAGCTGCAGTTACAACTCAGTCTCCCTCACTTTCAAGAACTCTCTATAAGCTTAGCTTGAAACATGGATTGGATACACCAATTAAAATCCAAATATATATATAATAACATGCATCATCTTGAAAGTTTTGATGTACCACATAAAGTAAATCACTGCACAACACAGCAGGGGATCTTACCTTGTGAATGAATGTGAAACCTGATCTCTGAGGCAGCAAAGGCAAACACTGGCACTGCAGTTGTGAAGCCAAAGTCCTCCCAGTCTCACTGTTACCACTCCCTCTGGGATTTTTTTTTTCTCCACAGCTTTTCAACAACCATGTTTTTCCGGGGTGGGAGGAGTCATGCCTAGATCAGGTGCCTTACTGGGTTTGTATTGTGTAGAATTGCTTTGTATTGTATCATATAATAGTATTGTATTTGTGTTGTTTTCTATTGGACTTAGCAACAACAAGAAAGTATACTTGAATAAAGTTTGGTTGCATTTCTTTGCTTCAGATGGACAGAAATATACTAAGTATATTCACACACATTATCACAATATTGTGTCAATAAAAAATGTAACACTACCAAACAAAATATCACTCAGATGTAACAAACTTCTAAGCAGGGATGAAGTGACTATTACAGAAAAGAAAAGTAAAGTAGATTTGCTTTGGGAATGATGTTACGTCTACATTAACATGATGTGATGTGAAGGTGAATGGGATGGAGGCAGCGGAGAAAGTTTGACAGCAACGATATGATTGGCTCACAGAGACCGTGGAAAAATCTGGTTGGTTTAACTGAAGGAGTGAACGCCCATAGTCAGCTGATTGAGTAGAAGCGGCAGAGAGAGAGAGAGACAGAGAGAGAGTGAATGAATGAGAGCATAAAGAGTCTTCCTGACTGAACCTCTGATAAGCTTCATTAAAATCTTGCCAAACTATAAGTCAATGGAAGATACAAATTTAAGTCTAGAAAACACACCTACAGTAAGAGATGTGGTTTAACTATAAAACCATAGTTCCGTACAGTCATACGTTTTTATATAACATCTGACTCACACAGACCACGCTACTTATCAAAGCAAAGTAGTTTTAGTAGTAGTAGTATTAGAAAGTAAAGTAATTTCGAGAGTTGAGACAAAGAGGAGAGAGAGATTTGACTCACAAGTTTGGAAAAGTTAAAATAATTCCTTATAAACAGTCAAACACAATGTGGAAAGTTATAGTAAATCTCTAACTTTTATTGTAACAATACATACTGTTAAAGTTATTTAATTTACAACTATAACCAGGGTTTCTGCAGGTCCTTAGAGTCTCTCATTTAACCTGTTGAAACCTGCAGAAAACCTGTATAATATAAAAATATCATATATATATATATATATATATATATATATATATATATATATATATATATATATATATATCTATATTTCTGTTCTCCTATAAACAAATCTCAAGTCAACAATATGTTTTTATGCCAAATATAGAATAAGATATTCAAGGAGGGATAGTAGTTAGGAATCCTAAAATGATGATGACACCAAACATCCTGAGACCAATTTAACAAAAGTCCAATTAGAATCCAAAGTCAGAGGTCAGATTGGTGGAGTTTGGTGTGTGTATCCTACCACAGCATCCTACATCAGATACACCAGAAGTCTGAAGTTGAGCTCTGAGGCGGACTGGCACGCAGACTTCCTGGCTCCTGGGCAGCATCGAAGACCGGCCTATCATCATCGCACTCTGCTGTCAGCAGCCACTCAAGCTCCAGAGGAACAAGTCCACTGAGCCGCGGTGGCTTGCCTCCACACAGCGACACATGATGTCACCATGCAGGGCTTCAGAGCGGGGCTGAGTCTTCCCCACAGCCCAAACGCCCACCATCAGCAGAGGCTCCGAGAAGCCAGGGTTACCCCCTGAGAGACGGCCTTTGTCTCCCTAGAATGCAGTTCACCAAAACAGCTGCAGGACACTCCCCAAACAGCTCAAAACACAGTGAGCATGAATTTGTCAACATGAAGGGGTAACACCCGGCTGGAACAGGTTGAAGAGTCAAACTTTTTTCAGACGTCTCCCAGTATTCACTCACTCGGTGACTTGCAGATGTCTAGACAGGTTAAAGCTATTTTTGGTAGAAAAGTAAAAAGACTTCTGGACATGTAGGTCCCCGCAGTATAACATCTAGGTAGGTACTTAGATGTTAAAGGGACCGGGATGCCTCAAAGACTTCCATTTTCAGACCGATTTAGCCTGGTTTAACCTAACAGTGGTGGAGGAAGTATTCAGATAGTTTACTTTGGTTAAAGTAGCAATACCACCATAAGTAGCATGAACTACTCAAGTAAAGTAAAAGTACCTGAAATTTGTACTTAATTACAATACTTACAGTAAATGCACGTAGGTACAGACTATTCCACCACTGAACCTAGCCAACTGGACTTCAAGTCACCAGTGGGCTACTTACTGGGTTGGTTACATACAGTAGAACTGTTGGTCTGTCATTTCAGTGAAATGCTGTAGAAGCAAAGTTAAATATGTAACCAGGAGACGTCTGAAGAGCTCACACTTCTCCAGCCCATCAGCCAGATGATCGGCCTTCACATCAACAGTATACCATCCCAGCGGAACTGGGACGGGCGGGGAGCCCCACGGGAAGCCTGACCACAGTCGGGGAAAATAAGATGAAAACGAAAGGAAATTAGCATCATGCATGTTGTCAGCCTGATCTGTGTAATCAGTATGTATCTGAGGGTCTGCTGAGCTTTGACCGGTGGTTTTGCCGCGGCCCGCCTCGAGCTTCAGAGCTTCAGAGCTGTCCAGGTGTCCTCTGTGGGAGTGTGGCAGATACTGAGGTGAATTTGTACAGGGACTGCAATTTATGCACGAGATAACACCTCAACATTCTAATTTATTCACACATACTGGTTATTGCATCATTGTAGAACCCAGAGCTGTGATCATCTAATTCCATACTGCATTCTACTCTCTCCTTCTCAAATTCAAATAAGCTTTATAATACATTATATAACATATAAGTATATATATATATATATATATATATATATATATATATATATATATATATAATTATTATTTTTGTTATACACAAACATACAATACATATACAACTGTCCCTAAAGTCCGTACTGTACTGAAAATGGGCATTTAAGTATGATGATCCCTCAAGGACTCTCAAATTTGATTTTTCTGGGTGAATTGTTTTTACTGTGTAAGCTGTGTAAGTTAAATGTCAATGCAGATTCAATGATTGAATATTTCCCATCAAACATATTCTAGTTTTACAGTAGTGTTGAGTTGCTATACTGCATAGTATTGAAGTATCTTACCAGTAACTGCAGTAATGCTAACTCCACTGCTTCTGATGCTCTCAAACACAGAGAAGAGAGTGAATGTGTATGTAGTTCCAGCAGTGAGAGAGATGAGGCTGTGTGAGTTTCTCGTCCATCTCCATGTGCTGCAGAGATGTTTATATCTGTATCATTAAACTGGAGAATGAAGCGGACATTGCTCTTCACTTTATTCCACTGCAGAGCGATACTGGTCTCATTTCGTCCTAATGATCCGAAGATTCCTACATTGGGTGGAACTGAGACAGAAAGGACGACTTATGAGACAGAAAGGTCATAAAATGACAAGAAGTGTTACGTTGATATTTTGTTATCCATCAGCTGTTAACGTTGCCTGTTGGTCCAGTGTCGAAACAGAGAGGAGCTCCCATCAGACCACAGTTTTTCCTGGTGCAGCAGACCCATCCACACAGAGTCCCCAGCTGCCAGGTTTCTAATTATGTCATTTTCTGCCGCACACACACACACACACACACACACACACACACACACACACACACACACACACACACACACACACACACACACACACACACACACACACACACACACACACACACACACACACACAGGAATGATGGAGCGTAAGTGAACACATGATGTATACGTTTTTCAGACTTCCAAATAGTGAACTAGACAGTGTGACCATAATAACTGTAAGACAATTCAGCCTGTTCAGTAAACTACCACAGCCCATATCTGCCAAAATCAAACAATAAAAAATTGCTAATTTTGTGTCTTTATGAAAACTTGCACCGGTTTTCACTGTTTAACTGACCAGGTCTCCACTATGAGAAAGGAACCTGATCTACTAGTTCACCCTCTGATGTGGCATTGGTGTAATTTATTTTAATTCCAGCAAGGGGTGCTCAGAGTCCGATTTATACATTAGCCTATTCATTAACAATGGTGTGAGTGACAACATAGTAAATTTACAAAGGTGTTATGCACATTTGTATTTGTGAGTCTTCATAGATTATTGTATTACAAAGGGAAAAAAGTAAGACAGCATTTTACCCTAGTAATTTTAGGCCTATAATCCTGATAGTTTTCGAAAAAGTAAAGTAAAAGTATTTTGTATATAGCTGCATGTATTTTTCAAGCATCCAGAACACAGACACACACACACACATTTTGTGTGCTGTGTGGACTAGATACTGGAAGCAGATGCTGCTTCACGGCTACCGGAAAAATCGGAATTATGGGAAAAAGCATTGAAATGACAAATACAAATGGTAGGTAAGTGAGCAAGTCGGCGTTTCCAGTGAACAGGAAATGGTTGAGCCCGCTACAACAGAATTGTAAACTAGCATTATTTTCTTAATACACTTTAGACACAGACTAATTATAGCTCGCTACATTTATTGATATTATGAACTATGTGCGAAACAATATTGTATTTATGTTGAACGTCTATTTGAAATGCTATTGGAATCAAGTTATTTATAGAACTTTTTTAACAAGTTACTGACAAATCTTATTTTATTTTCAATTAAAATCGTATCTTGAATGCAAATATTTATGTTAATTGTCACGTTGACGTTGCAGTGTTTCCTTCTGTTTTTTGCTTTATCCTACATTTTTCATATTATTACAAAATGTTAAAAACAATTAAATACTTTTAACTAAACACGTTCTAGCGGTATATTACGCAAATAATAAGCTAACCTAAAGTAGACTAGACACTGATTGAAGTTCATGTAACCTAGCTAAGTTACAGTAAAACGGGGCTAACGTTAACTTGTTGGAGAAATAAAAATGTTATAACACCTTCCTAGCACTAAAAGCGGCTGATAGAACAAGTTAGCAACTAAGCTAACGTTTGAATATTGGACTTACTTGTCAAGTATCCAGAAACACAACTTGAAAGGGAATATAATGTTGTTCTGTGTATGCTGGATGTAAGGTCACGTTGGCAGATAACAGGGCTGTGTCTGTCTAGACTGCAGTGTGTCCGCTATAGTTTTTATTATTATTTAGTATTTAGTTATTATGCCCCCTGCTGGACAAAAATAGAGACGCACAGTTGTAATTAACTCTCCATTATAAGTGACCCAGTAAGCCAGTCCAGTGAGACAGTATACAATATCAGCGGCCATGGAAGTAAACTCATAAATGGAATACAGCCTTTATTATCAACGTTGCTAGATACACCTGAGGTTTTCTTGTTATGTCAAAATGTCTGCCATATAAATCCCATAGCACAAACAGCCAACATTAGTATTTAAGCATTAATAAGCCTATAACAAATCAAATGAAAAATTACATACATCAACCAATGTGTCCCTGAGCAAGACACTTAACCCCTAGTTGCTCCAGAGGTGTGTGACCTCTGATATGTAAGAATTGTAAGTCGCTTTGGATAAAAGCGTCAGCTAAATGACATGTAATGTAATGTAATGTAATGTAATGTAGTATCACTAAGAGTATAATTTACTTCGTAATTTAGACTATCTGCTCTATGTTGTCTTTATTTTAGCATAATTTTATTGTTTCATTCTGCTGTTTTTTTTGTAGCTATAGCCATTAGTTATTAGTGTCAATCTGTCACCACCGATAAAGTAGGATAGGCTTATCTCCATTATAATTTTGCTGAATAAACTCAACCACCAAAAACGACTTCTTTTTCACTGTCACTTTTGTTATTAACATTTTTCTTTCCTTTCATGAGCATACAGTACAAGTTGTAGAAAACAGGAGCTTCCGCTGAGCACATGAACGCAGCACCAGCGTAACAGCGTTGTAGACAGAAGGAGAGGGGAGAGGAGGAGGAGGTGGAGGCAGATCGAGGAGAAGTATGAAGAATATCCCCGGTATCTAAGCTAACAGACGGGAAGAGCATCTCGTCCTCCCTCGCTCGTTAGGGGCCGACTGGAAACGGAGGGAGGCTGAGGACAGGATGGAAGAGAAGAAGCAGTTTCTTTGTGGGGTGGTGGAAGGTACAGTAAGATCGGCCGTCTTCGTAACTGACCTCCTGTCAGATCATGTGATTTTTTTCCTTACCTAGCTAGGTGAGACGATTTTGAATAGACCACCGTTTGACCTATATATAAGCATTGTCACTTACTGCGGGGGGGGGGGGCGTACGTAGGTTGTAAAGGTCTTGATGAGATGATGTGGTGGTGATCAGCCAGGCTTGAAGTGGAGATCAAAGAGCAGGCGGTGTGAAGAATTCAGTAATGTCTGCTGGTTCCAAGGCTGCAGCCCAAGGAATCTGGATACTGGCTAGTGGTAACGAAGATGATGACATTTGATATTGACAATGATGGTGAAGGTGAAGATGATGATTGAGAAGGTAATTATGATAATAATGACTGGAGACTGTGATGATTTGTTGGGATGACATGACAGTTTATGGTGATGGTGGAGGTGCTGTGACAGGTGATGTGACAAAGAACACTACCAACAAAAGGATGATGGTAGTGATAATAATGATGAGACAAGGAAAATTGAAGGGCCTCAATAAAAAAAAAACATGCCAATGAAAAGTATTGATGATGATGGAAATGGTGGGAATAATGGAGATACAAAAACAGCAGGGGATAACCACAACACTAGCAGTGGTGATAGTAATTACATTAATGATGCTACAGGTTAGATGCCAATGACAAAGCAGGGTACAGACTAATTACTGCAGACAATGGTGATGAAGAAGAAGCAATTGATGATGATAATTGCAAAAGAAGGAAGGTGGTAATTGTAATATGAAGACATTATGCTGCAAATATGTATCTCATTATATGCTGCAAATATAGACCCTGACAATAACATAAATATTGTTTTCTGTGTAAGAAAATCGTTAGGATTTCTGATGTTTTTTCACAAGATAATAATCTAGAATCCTGAATAGCATGAACAGGTGATAAACTGCAGATCTGTTCTCATCTGAATCTCTGAGTCACCAAAAGACTGCACAATTTATACAAATGATTCAATGCTTACTTTTTACAGTGATACAGTCATGAAACCACACTGTATTGTGTTGAGTTATTATGGAGATGAGTATGTGATTTCCTGTATTCACAAGTAGACATAAAGGTGCCTAGTCAAAACTGTTGGCTGTGGGGAGAACAGATCAATATGCTGCTAAAATGAAGTGGAAATATGTCATCTTTGGATTTAAGGTCTGTTTTATCGCTAATTAATTGATTAATTAAGTCTATGAAATGTCGGGCAATAGTGAAAAACCACCACCAGTCCAATATGTAATTCAGTGACAAAAAAACAACAGAGAAAAGCAGTAAGCAATAATCTTCATATTTAAGAAGGTGGATCCAGCAAATGTTTCTCATTTTTGTTTATTCATCATTAAAATTGCTCTATGATTTTTAGATAATCTGGTTTCACAGCCCTTTGGGATGTGTTTATTTTGGAAATTCATATTGCAATATAGACCTTTTTTCATGGCAGACATGTTGACATGTCATAGTAGGAAAAGCACAGGTGTATTCAAAACCATTCATGATGACTGTGTTCCACTTAGGAGAGGCCCTGGGATTGTGCATGCTGACTCACTGAAACAGCTTACTGGGACACTTGATGGAATTGAGCCATCGTTAAAGGTGATCAATTTCAGCTGTGCTTTTCCTACTATGACAAGTCAAAATGTCTGCTGTAAAAAAGGTCCATTGAACACACACACACACACACACACACACACACACACACACACATCCAATAGAGTTAGTACAGTAATTAGGTCTGGCTTAGTGGGGAGCACTCTGCAGGACACACACACACACACACACACACACACACACGTACACAGGTAGTGCACGTTCACACCAAAATGCACACTCCCAACGTGCATGCAGGAGAAAGCAGTCTGGATTGTTAGTGGATCAGATTTACTTCTCACTATGACCCACTTACTGTACACACACACACACACACACACACACACACACACACACACACGCACACACACTGCAGACTTATTCCTTATTAACAAAAACGAGGGACACTGGAGATGCTCCCATTTCTAAAAATAGAAAATGTGATGGAGGGTGTAGCTGGAGATAATTAATGCCTCTGCCAAACACAGCGGGGATGTGACCAAGCGAGCACTGGAAGAGCTTGCATACATTCAGTACTGTAGCGGTGTTCAGTAGTGGATAGCCTAACTGTCCAGTTTGTGATTAATTGCTACAGAGCTTGGAACAAAAAAAAAGTAGAGCTATAGAACCTCATTATATGATGTATGCTACAGTATGTCTGAATATAAAAAGTGTGGGAAAATAACATTTGCTGCAAAGATAAAGTAATGTGTATGTAATTTTTTTTCCCTTTGCAGGTTTCTATGGGAGGCCATGGACTATGGATCAGAGGAAGGTTCTCTTCCAATGGTAAGTCTGTAAGCATTCTTTAAAGTAGCTTGAACACTGAAATGAACCTGGTGTCTGCAAGCCTGCGTGCACTGTCCTGTCAGTGAGCACAGGTGCCCATAAGTCTAGTTAACCTGGTCGGGGGGGGATGTTTTTATGTGGTGGTTCTTCACATAAGTAGTGTGAGCTCCGAAGCGACTGACCTGACGCCTGTGGGCTGAATCCAGTTGCAGGCCTCTATATCAGTGCCAGGCAGACTTGAGAGAAATCACTGATGCAGAATGACTCCATAGCAAAGGACAGGCTCATCCTCAGTCCTGAGGCTCAGCTGTGGATGACAGGAGGGGGAGAGGGAGGGGGCAGATACTGCATTTTGCTGTAGTGGATGGAGAAAGAGGATCGAAGATGGGATCATTTTGCTGCATAGATATTATTTCAGCCATATTAGCAGTGTTTAGCAGTGACTTTTCCTCTGGGGCAACATAAGGTTTCATTTGTGGATGAATTGTAATCACTTTGGTGATCCTTTACCTTTGCATCTAGTGCCATTATCAGGTCTAAAAGTCTATATCTATAATTTCTATATCTAGGTCAAAATTTCCATAAGGTACAGCCTCAGCTGTAGCTCCAGACTTGCATCCTAAAGTGCTGTTTATTTAATGGCACAAATATTCACTGTTTCCTCCAGAAGCCTCTTAAAGTTAAGATGACCATGCAACTCCACAATAAAATGTACCTTATTATTATTATTATTATATTACCTATTGAAATGTGAGAAAACTCTGGCATACTATGCTGCCTTGCAAAGAAGGATGAATGAATGGTAATAAAAATAGTCCCCCCCCACATTTTCTTAAACTGGAATCAGTATATTTATATAATCCTAAAACAGAATATATGTGTCCTTGTAGCCTTTATAGAGGGAATATTTTGCTCTACCCGTGGCTCTTTATTTAGCAACATCTTTTTTTCCATGCAGAGACTTTCACACCAGGGAGCTGCTCAGCACAACCACACTCTTTGTGTGGAGCGATACCAGTGAAGTACTGTAACAAGCTGTCTTCTGCAAAGCACAACGTAGAATTTATGAAAAAAAGCCATTTAAAGAAGATAAAATCAGCATCCAAGATAATCAAATGTTCTATGCAGTATGAGACAGTAATCTAAATAAGATCAGCAGGGTCATGAGCCAAGTCCCTTTGAATCTTGACTAAACAAAACCAAGGCAGCTCCTTTACTGAGACTGCCACAACAGTTTTAAACAGCTCCCAAAGAGACAAGCTCTTTGAGCTTGAATCAGCTCGCTGTGATTTCCATGACAGTGACCTACAGTAGAATACTAAAAGATCATTCCCAAGTAAGAAAACACACAAAGTGCCATTTTAGACAAATTAATGAAAATTAAAACATGAACACGCTGATAATGGGGCAACAGTGTGTTGAATATGAATTGATGCTCTAACGAAGGATGTGGCATTCCCTTTTTATGTAAATTTATATTACCCCATGTGTATAGCGTGTAGTTAGTAGGGAACCAATTAATTGTTGATGATGACACACTGATTTTACAAACGAGTGAAGCTACCTAAATCCCTGTTGGGAACTGTGACACAGTTTTGTGGTTGAACAGCCAATAGTGACAGCCGACTACATCCCCGGAGATAAGTTGTTCCCCCTGCTCTCTCTCTCATTGGGACCAAATCCTTAAAGCACACCGTTTATGTTCCTATTCATGTTACGATAAACTGTATAAAATATAATATTTTGAAAACAATCATGACCAAGTCACTATAATGTGTCCCTAAACTTCTATTGATGTTAAGGTGATACATGCTTTACTATGAGGATTAATTATGCTTCACAGCAGCTGAGCGTGTGGGTTTTTTAGGTTTATTTATAGATCAGCTTTTGTGTTGGGTGCGGGCAAAATTCATACAACACATGTTTGGCAGATTAGGGCTGTGAATGTGTCAACAGTATGAAAGTATGTGTATGCAGCATGTGTGTACCTGATTGTGTGTTTTAATGGAGGTAGGTTGCAGCCTTGTGGAGGCGACTTACATACCATCTGTCCAGGAAATGAAGCAGGGAGAGAGAGAGAGAACATAGTCCACCCACAAATGGCAAGGATGATGAGAGCTGGTCCCTGTCCAGAGAGAGAGAGAGAGAGAGAGAGAGAGAGAGAGAGAGAGAGAGAGAGAGAGAGAGAGAGAGAGAGAGAGCAATATTCATGTTTTTGTGCGTGTGATGCAGCTATTGTTTCACTCCTAGTACTATGCTCTATTTATAATTCAGGAGATCATTTTGTGCAACTGAGGCGGCCATGGAGCCCCACGATCGATACAGTGGATCTATTTTCTTGCTGCTTGTTGTTTTGAGTATTTTCCCCCTCCTTCTATCCTCGTCTCTCTCTCCATGGCTCCTACAGTACATTCATTAAAATTGTGGAAACGATGGATACAATATGTAACGTTGAACAATTGAATCGATTATATTTCCAAAGTTTTTGAAAAGTGATTTGCGGAATATAAAGAATTTCAAAGTTCTCGCACTCTGAAAAGCTTCATACACAGGTGTGTCGGACTAGCCTCGTGAGACCGTCCTGATCTCGCGAGCTCCAGTTTTCCACTCGCAGATCAGTCTGGCATCTTGAGCTAGAGAAAATTTGGAGCCGTTAGCCAAACGACCGGGCCAATCAGCGTTGGTTTTGAGGTGGGTTAGGTGGTGATAGACAGATGGTTTATCCAATCAGCTAACAAGTATTTTCAGACAGCGGTAGCCCTCCGCTCGCTAATGCTTTTTTTCTCTTGGATCCTTCTTTTGGAATATGGACCGGGAACCTGAAATGGGGCCTTTTATTCGTAAATTCTTGTTACACAAACGGCAAATCTCCTTTACGGACATGTTGCTTGCTTGCTGAGCTAACGAGCTATGCTTTGCCTGCAGCAGCAGGGGCGGGCTTGTGGTTGTATTTTCATACGCTTCGTGGATGCGATTGGTTGATTTGGCCCGTCTATCACTAACATAGGTGATAAACAAATGGTTCATCCAATCAGCTAACCAGTATTTCCGCCCCTTCCCAAAAGTTCTCCAACGGAAAGTTCCCAGATGGATATGCCGAGCAAATGCGAAGCAATCCATCTGGCGGAGTCATGTTAGTGTCGGACCTCCTCACTGTAAAACAAACAAAACAACAGATTTGAAGTTGTTAAATAGTGCTTAAATCAAGTTTTCCTCCTCTTCCAATTTATGTTGCAGATTCACAGATTTAGCAATGAAATGACTAAAACTCTGAAGCACTTCAGTTACATTCTCCCTCCCCATGCCTCATCTGTCCATGACTTTCTGTGCCAGGATGCAAAGTTGGGGGTTGAACACCTACCTGTACGGCCCAAAAGATGACCTGAAACACAGGCTGTTGTGGAGAGAAGTCTACTCTCATGAAGAGGAGGGTAAGCACATCCCATTCATCCATCTATCCATCTGACTATCTATTCAAACACTTGTGTGCATCCAAGTCATACTAAGTCTGAGAAATTGCAAGCTGACTGCACACTACAGGCTTACTGGTTTCAGATCTGTACCAGAACTGCCCTAGGACGTTTGTCTCCAAACAGGGGTCAATATTATCTGTCCCAAATATAAAATTGCCTTTTGACATACTGATAAATTAGTTTTTTATAACCATTCTAAAGGCATCAACAGTTTTTATGTTACCCTAGAAGACTGTGTGGTGTTCAGATCAGAAACATTTAAATGTTGCATGAAGAGTCTGGTGATGTTGAGCATTCTCAGACATCTGTAATCATCGTCTCTCAGGTCAGTTGCGTACACTCATCAAGGAGGCCCAGTCGAGAGGCCTAAAGTTTGTTTACGCCCTCTCACCTGGTCAGGACATCGTCTTCTCCTCTTCCTGTGACCTGACACTACTCAAACGCAAACTGAGACAGGTACGTGACACAATAAGATAAGGAATACTACACAGGAATAGGCCTATAACAATGATGACATCATTTTCTTTACATAATCGCGGTTTCTTTGTTTAACCGCAATTAATTGCTGACAATAGCTAAGGTCCTAAGGGCTATGACTGTTCACTTAGATATAACCAAAAGATGTATTCTAGGGATTCAAAACTTTCATTTGTTGTGATTGAATACATACATTAATATATAATAAATACATTTTTGGAGTTATTTACAATTTGGAATTATTGCAGCTCTACACAGGAATGTAACTTTTTTTTTTTTTATTATTATGAGCCTCCGTTTCTTTTTTCACTCTGACAGATAACCTCCTCTCTCTCTCCAGGTATCAGACCTGGGTTGCCAGGCATTTGCCATTCTGTTTGATGACATCGATCACTCCATGTGTCAGGCTGACAGCGAGGCCTTTTCTTCATTCGCCCATGCTCAGGTCACTGTAACCAATGAGATCTATCGGTTCTTGGGGGAACCAGCCGTCTTCCTATTTTGCCCTACAGGTAGGAGTGCTGGAGTTAAATTGGAATGTTTGCGGTTATTAAATCTGGCTTTATTTTTTTATTTTTACTGCTGATGAAATACACCCGTTTCTCTCTCCTTGTAGAGTACTGTGGTTCTCTGTGTTCTCCCAGTGTATCAAAGTCTCCCTACCTGCAGACTGTTGGAGAGGACCTGCTCCCCAACATAGCAGTGATATGGACAGGTGAGACGCATGGCACGTTTGCATACATCTATTAAATCTATTATCGATAAACTAGTTGATTTAACTAATTATAATTGATAGAAATCACACATTTAAACTGTGTAGTGTGGCTGTATTCCTGCAGATATAAACCAGAGTCAGTTTCTTGTTTTGTGTTTTTTTGCCTCATTAGTTGGCCTGCCGTCTGTTGGCTAATAACAGCACACACTGGCAAATGCAAATGACATGCAAATAGGAACAGGCACAACTCCACACACAACCTCCTCCAAAGACTGAAAAAAGATTTAGATTCACATCCACCCACACCATATAGAAGGGAAGTGGAAACACACAAGCATCTACACACATTATCGCCTACTCTCTTTCAGTTCTTTTGTTGCTTGTCTTTATTTTTCTACCTCGGAACTATTCTCTGGTAGCCTCTTAATTGTTGTAGCAAGATAGTTACAATTTTCCTTGGTAATGTTACATTGTGAGCTACAGCTTTTATCTATGTTTTTCACTTGGGTCTGCTTTCCAACTTTCCAGAGGTGGAAAGAGGACTACATTAGCAACACGAGCCCTGATGTCCAACCCAACAATTCCATTTCCATCGACGGCACTTTGCAGCCTGTGCATACAACTGATTATCAATAATAAAAAGCCTATGCAATCGCCTTTCTCAGCATAGCTTCACTACAGTAGAAATAATCGGAAAAGAGACAAAACTGAGACGACTAAACAAAAAAGACTTAACAGAGAATAAATAAAGTCTATAGACACCACAGCGGGTGCAACAAGCATTCTTAAGCCAGTTAAATGAAATAGTCTGACACTTCTTGTAGAATCAACGGCAGAATAAAACATCACCGAGGCAACAACACAGAGCTGTATAAACAGTATGAACTCCACAGCGGATGCAGCCACAAGCACCAACCCAAACAGACATATTAAAGCAAAGGAGAGACTGCAGTTTTTAGTAGCACATGCACACAACTATGTTGCTAGGCACCACAGTGGTTGTTCTCATCTGGAGAGTGAGTTCAGTGGGTTTGTTGTACTCACCTGTCTGAATGTCATTCTGTTGAGTCTTGCGCACTGCAAAGTCCTCCACAACCTGCTCCAAGTTCAACTTCTCTGCTCGTTCATTCTCAATACATAATATAACCAGTCCGCTCCACCTCTCCGTCCCAGTATAACCAGTTCCAGTTTCTCTGTGTTCCTCCAAGTTTTCAAATATGTTGAGCTGAATGAGAACCTGCGTTCGCGGGGAATTCTCGTATGTATCATGTATCATTTCTGGAGTGTGACCTTAATGGAGCTGTGCCCTCCTGCTGCCGCAGACAAACTAGCAGCTTCTTTTCTGCTGCAGCTGCTGATTTATCGCTGTTCTTTTGTTCCATTTTCACACAGTTTATCAGGACTTTCATGTGACTTTTCTTTTTACTCTGTAGCAGATGCAATTTGACAAAATTATTAAATTTAGTACACAGAAAAACAACTTTGTTACAATAACGAGAGTAAATATAATGTAACTTCCACCCCTGCTTATTGGTCTGAAGGTGCCTGAGGAATAAGGAGAGAAGCTCCTGTTGTCTCCCTCAGAATTCAGCTGTGTTTAGGCTTCCACTTGTCAACCTTTTCTCTTCACTCTCGGCCCCACAGGCAGTAAGGTCATCTCCAGGAAACTGTCTGTATACTGTCTGGCTGAGGTGGAGTCTGTCCTCCAGCGCTCCCCGCTCATCTGGGACAACCTGCACGCTAATGACTATGACTCCAGACGTCTCTTCCTGGGGCCTTTTAAGGGCAGAGAGCCTCAGCTGAGAAGCCACCTGAGGGGCCTGTTACTCAACCCCAACTGCGAGTTTGAAGCCAACTACATCCCTCTCCATTCGCTGGCGAGCTGGTACAGAACTGGAATAAAGGAGAGGAAAGGTGAGGTGATCAGTGAAGGGAAGGATGGGGCAGAGAGGATTATGGAGCAGTTGGAAGTAGCAGTGATGAGACCGGAGATGTCCCGAGTTAATGAACTATAATTAGCTCTGCCAGAACAGAGCCATGTACAGTTAGTCCCTTTGCTTCCTGGAGAAATGTTTAAAAAGTCAGTGTTGCTTGGCAACTAACACAATTTTGTCTGATATCACTTAACAAATAAATGAAGTTGTAGGAATTAAAGCTCCATCTGTTGTCCTGGACAGAGTTACTCAATAAGCTTTCAGCTGTATTTTCACAGAATTAAAAATAGTTCCCTAATACGGAGTTACACAATTCACCAATTTCATCAAACTCCATCTACTCTCACAGCAAAGTGGATCTATTTACAGATTGTTAAGAGATGACATCTTTCAGATTAATCTATTTCATACAAAGTGAATTGATTCTTGATGTTATATATTTGAAGTATACTGTAAAGACTTTGTTAGAATTCTATGATAGTGATGCTGTTATAGCCCTTTCATTACTTTAATCTGACGTTTGTTTCCTATTCATTGCATTTCATTTACTATTACAGTAAAACACATCAGAATGCTGCCAGAGAAAGAAAGAGGAAACCGTTGGATGGAAAAATGTAGGAAAGAAAACCACTGTAGCGTGTAATGCGGTTCTGAAGACGAGCAGGGAGAGGTGGTGATGGAGGAATAATTGTGTGGTGTGATGAAGGAAGAAGTACAGGAAGCTCCCTCTGTGGAGGAGAAACAAGGCAGAGAAATGGGCTTCAAGGGAGGGGATGAGAAAAGAGATGAAGGGGAGGCTCAAGCCTGCGACGTGGATGGAATTTTTATAGAGATGTAACATCTACCAGAGATAGCTGTCATTTCAGGCGACATCATTGATAGTCACGGATGAGAAAGAAGCCTTTTATGTCTTCATTCCCACAGATCCTTTTCCAAATAGAGACATGACGTAATATAGCAGTATTTCCAGCATACTGTAAGGGTATGTTGGCAAACAGCAATTGTAAATGTCAGGTTTTGGCGTTAGTCCTGTAGAATCTCGGATTAAAAATTTATTTTCTCAGTTCAGTTTATCCATCAACAGAGCAGAAAACACAAGATAAGTTGTGTTCTGAGAAAGGTGTGTATCTTCTTTTCTGGTCTAGTATTGCATAAATATTGCAGATACACGAGAGGTGTGTGTGGTCCACCAAAACATGTCCAACTGAAATTAACATCACAGACTGTGATTGTGCAAAGGAATTTGGGAGTGGTTTTCCTGTACTGAATGAATATGAGTAGTTTAGTATCCTCAATATCTATAATATAACAATGTTTTTAATGGTCTAGATGAGGAGTGTGAATACTGTCCTGATAGAGCTCTGTCTGCTGCACTACATGATTGGATGCAGGAACTCAACCAACCACTACAAGCAGGTAAGAAACTAGGATTTGGTGCTGTGTGTGTGTGTGTGTGTGTGTTGACATTAGACTGGACTCAAACTATTTACCTGCTCTGTCACTTTCATGAATGAGTGGACCAGTGAAATCAATTTATATCTTGTTGACCAAATTTGGAAGGTTACCAACAAAATGTCTTTTGGCCACAGTGTTACATTTGTAACATCACTTTTATTTTTATTTTTTTATCATTACAGGTCGACAGAGCACACGAGCAGACCAGCGTTCCTCTGCTCCAACAACTCGCTGCAAAACTCCTGACAAATCCGACTGCCCTTCCACAATCAGAGAAACCTCTGCCGTGGCCAAGCTCCCCGTTTTCCCCCTGAACTCCAGCTCACCCCCATCGTCACCCACTAAGGTCAAGGGGGAGACGGAGGGACGAGAGGGGGAGAAGAAGAGTCAACCCAATCACCAACCTCAAGGATCCAGGCCTAGTGCACCCCCAGGCAGGGGACAGAAGGCCCAGGGTTGGGGGCTCTGTGGTGGGAAGGGCCTACTAAGTGAGACCCAGGTGCGGCTGCTGGTAGGTCTTTATTATCTGCCCCACGAGCATGGCCCGTCTGCCCAGAAACTGCTGCAGGACCTGACCTGGCTGAAAGCAAACTGCCACCTGGTCAGCGCCAACAGCAAGAAGACACCGCCTCTGAAGGTAAGTGTGTGTTTTGTGTAGATTTCCTGTTGGTGAAATTTAAATTGTGGAGTGCAGGATTCATAATTGTGCGTGTTTTTGTACCTTTTGTGCGTTTTCTCAGATTGATGAGTGGCGTGGCCGGTCCTCCAGGGTCCTGTCCCTGTGTGAAGACATAGCACAGCTGCACTGCAGCGTGGTGAGCGGGGCCAACAGGGCTGTGCTCTATGACCTTTACCCTTATGTGTGGGACCTGAGGAACACAGCTCTGGTGGCAAAAGCATTCATATGCTGGCTGGGTGAGTCTAAAGAGAAGCAGGAAACTATGGGAATACAGAATAACAATGTGCTTGACTGTATTGTACTTCTATATACTGTGTGTGGTTACTATTGTCATACTGTTACTGGGCTGTACAATACTGCACTATATTGCACAGACATCGTCTATGCTATACTAGAATGAGTCCAGGACTCGAATAGCTATTCTCTGGACTCGTGACTCGACCTCAATAGTCACTCGACTCAGACTCTTCTTTGGTGACTAGGACTTGGACTCAGACTCAAACACTGGGGACTCGAGACTTGACTCTGACTCGACAGTTGGTGACTCGTCTACAACACTGACAAATAGTATGCTATGCTATACTATTCTTTGTTATCCTACTATAACATACTATATACTCTAATCTAACCCCCCACTCACCTATCTCACTCAGATGGCCGTGTGCTGAGTGACAGCTCCACCCTGGCCACCTGGAGGAACTGCTTCCACTGTGAGTAGGCATGCCCTTCTAACTCTTTGTCTCCCTATCTATGCCTGAAATAACTACAGTAACTACAAGTAGCCTCTGCTGTACAAATCATTCCTATCTAAAGTGAATTCAGTCTGAAAATGTTCCACTATTAACCCAACATCTAATCATTATTTCTCAGCACTAGCTTAGATGAGCTCACTGAACCACCAGTTATGCTTCAAATATTTATGGCACCAGCATAAAAAACTGAAAAAGCAGTTAATTTCAGCTGTCATCTCTTGAGGAGCTGTAATGCGGTTAAACACTGCACTATTATGCTGGCATGAATATTTAAAGCTGATTTAACTGTGCCATCATTTTTCGTCTGACTGACATTTGGTTCTTGTCTGTGGAAGGGTGTGGGAAGACCACAGGGGCAGACCAACTGGGAGTGGAGTCAGAACCATGGACATTCAAAGGGGGCGTGTCTGGGGAAGTGCAGGTAGGGTGTGTGTTTGTATAGCACAAAATGCACATAGGTTTTGTGAATTAATCCTCATGTTTTTTTATTGTGCATGAGTGCATGTTTGTATTTTTTTATTATTAATGTGTCATTGAAGTTCAATCGTTTTAAAACGTGTGTGTGTGCGTGTGTGTAGATGCTCCTACCAATAGGCAGCAGCAGTGATCTCTTCACTCATCCTCCTCCTCTCTTCCCTACCTCTCGTCTCTATAACATCAGGCCCTACCACAGCAAGGACAAGGTAGGAGAAGTCCCTCGCAAATGGTAGCGTTTCACACATAACGGCAGGATTATTCATGGAATATCATAGAAGTCGTCAATAAAAATGCATTAAAGATAGGGAAAGTCAAGGAATATTTTAGAAGTTTGTACAGTTGCAATCACTGCATCGAATGTGTGACTTTAGCATAGCTGCTGTAGATACCATACTATTTACCCCATGCACCCTGACTTAGTGATATAAAGTCATGGAAGATTTATAAGATTTTCTGACAGTGCCACAGTAGTATCCTTAAATGGAGAAAAGAGTTCTTAAAAGACCCAGATTATTCAGTCACCTGGACATTTTTAGTTTAACATTTACACACTGTTGTAGGGAAACATACATAGTGTAATAGTCTGGGGCATGAAGCATGAAATAATGTTTTCAGTGTGTGTGTGTGTGTGTGTGTGTGTGTAGTTGGAGTTGTATCGGATGGTGCGCCAACTCCACCTGAGGACTCAGGGTGGCCAAGAGTCCAGTGCTTCTCACCCAGATATCGTAGGAGACAGGTGTGTGTTTGAGAGAGAGAGAGAGAGAGAGAGAGAGAGAGAGAGAGAGAGAGAGAGAGAGAGAGAGAGAGAGAGAGAGAAGATAGAGTAATCTTGTGCTTTGCAAAAACATTTCCACAATAGACATTTATCATATTGGAATACTACTGTATACTCACATATTTCTGAAATAGTAATGTCTTTGATTTCAATAGATGTCTTGGACCGTGCCTGGCGTTGTGCCCGGAGTACTGTTTCATCCTGGAGGATGAGCTGGGTGCGTGTGGCTGTGTGTTGGGCATTTTGGATGTTCGTTCCTTTGCCAAGCGGTGTCAGGCCAGCTGGATGCCTGCCATGAGAGAAAAATACCCACCTAAAGGGGGCAACACACACCCCAACACACAGGTGAAAGTCATTAAACATCCTTTTTTTGAACCTTGCTGTAACTATTCTGTCATTCTGAAGGGTACAGGAGTGTTAAAGACACACCCAACACAGGTGAAACTATGCACATAAATGTTGAGACATACTGTACCTGCAGTTACACCATCTGGATCCCTCTGTGACGGACTAATAACACACGGGGAAGTGGGTGGCACACAGGTAAACAAAGCAAATGACAACACACAAAACAACACATACAGATTAACACACACCACGAGTGGAATCTATGGACACTCTGGGGTCTTAGCTTCTGTATGGTCAGTGCACAACATAGACATACAGACCTGGCAACTAGATTTGTGTTGCCAAGCGCATGTACTGTAGGGCAACAGTGATGCAGTTGTAAACAGCAAGAATAGGTGGTAGTTTTGGTAGAGGTAAGCATCAGTCAAATTAATCTTCCTCTTGATTGATGAGACATAATTAATTATGTTTGAGTACAAACGAGTAGTAAAAAGTACACAATTGTAAATATAGAGC